>NC_089314.1:27971842-28271842 GCF_036669915.1 Pocillopora verrucosa | reverse complement strand
TACTATCATTATATCAGAAGCTCTTTTCAGAGCTCGCTGAACTCCCCATAGTTCCACAAACCGTAGTTTAGTGATCTGGAGCTCCTTTCAGAGCTTGCTGAACCCCCGATCGTCCCACAAAATTTTAGTAATCGGGAGCTCTTTTCAGAGCTCGCTGAACCCCCGATCGTCCCACGAACGTTTGGCGATCGGAAGCTCTTTTCAGCGCTCTCTGAACCCCGATCGTCCCTAAACGTTTAGTGATCGGGAGCTTTTTTCAGAGCTCGCTGAACCTCCGATCGTCCCACAAACTTTTAGTGATCGGGAGCTCTTTCAGAGCCCGTTGGACCTCCGACCGCTTAAAAAACTGTATGCGATCGGGAGCTCTTTTCAGAGCTCGCTGAACCACCGATCTTTCCACAAACTGTATGCGATTAGGAGCTCTCTTCGAACCCTCGATCCATCCGATGTTTCTTCACATGGTGCCGCCATACGTTGACGTTGTTAACCCAACGTTCAATTTGCAAATAAAAGACGAAGGTAGGAGAGAGATGGAGGGAAGAATCTGGAAGGTCCAAAACACTGTTTGAGCCGTTTTTTTTTAAACAATTTTTTTTTCACTGAACAAGTGAGCAGCACTCTGCGAACAGTATCCTCCGACGCGTTTTGTCTAACCGTCGTATACTTCTTCAGGGAGTTTTACAAGTTAAAGTTTAACATTTTTATTTATAAGCCATAGTTGGCGACTTTTTGGCCAGTGACCGAAGCTTCAAGGTGAGACGCTTCAACCTCAAGAAATTGAGCAGCATTCCAACGACGTGGTGGCTCACCTCCCAAGAGAAAATCGTGCACTAATCGCATCGCTGGAGGCAAAGGCTCCAGAGCTGTACCAGCACATGTGCCAGAACCTTTCCCACTGTGGGAGAGACTTTACGAAAGTTGGAAAGAGGAACAACAGAGACACTTGACACGAATATGGTAAGATTGTGTTTCTTTTTAAACCAATGATTTACTTGAATATATTAAAAACAGAAAAGCAGAAATACTTAATAATAATAATAATAATAATAATTTATTAGTTGTATAGCCCTATTTACATGTACAGATCAATAGTGCTTTTCACTGAATAAAAATTAAAAACCTTATATATCTAAATAAAAATTTACAGTAGTAATGGTAGCTAAAAATATATAAGAATAAATTATTTTAATGTAATTGCCAACGAGCCAGCCGAGCGAAGCGAGGCGGCAGAGAATAGTGCCGCGCGAAGAATGGTGTATGCGAAAAAATTCTCGATCGGCATTGAAAAGTGTAAGTGTAAGGTGTAAGGTGTAAGATGTTAGAATGTCTCAATTTAAGCCAATTGCAAGGAAGGAACTATTCAAACCAATGAAAAGACGTGTTACATTGTAGTTTTTAACCAATCAGGAGGCGGTACATCTAGACACTTTCGCGTGGTTGTTTGATGAGCTTGTTTGTGGAAGCGTCTCTTCGTTTGGTTTGAAGTGCAAGCAGCTCGATCTTGTTGTAGAAGGTGAGTGTTTTCTTTGTTGTGGTCGTTATTGAATTGTAAAGAATTTCATAGGCTCAGAATATACAGTGGTCAAGGGACCAATAGCACTAGCGTGTTATACAGCGGTTGAGAGATCAATAGAACCAGCGTGTTCGCTACTGACTTGAACCAGCGAGTTTAGCAATCAATAGGACCAGCGTGTTCATCAATTAAACTAAAACTTCAATCGACCAACGTTCCTTTACAAAACTCTTTATCTAATTCGAATTTTGAGGAAAACTGTTGAAACTAGTAAGAGCAAATCTAGAGTTCAAATTCACTGTTTGAGATACGAAATCGAACCAGCGTGTTCACCACAGAATTGAACGAGCGTGTTCATCAATCGAACTAGCGTATCAAACTGAAAGTTCATCGATCGAAGTAGCTTGTTTCCTCTCACTTTGCTCAGAATATACAGTGGTCGAGAGACCAATAGCACTAGCGTGTTATACAGTGGTAGAGAGATCAATAGAACCAGCGTGTTCGCTACTGATTTGAACCAGCGAGTTCAGCAATCAATAGAACCAGCGTGTTCATCAATCAAACTGAAACTTCAATCGACCAGCGTGCCTTTACAAAACTCTTCATCTAATTCGAATATTGAGGAAAACTGTTGGAACTAGAGCAAATCCAGTGTTCAAATTCAGTGTTCGAGACACGAAATCGAACCAGCGTGTTCACCACAGAATTGAACGAGCGTGTTCATCAATCGAACCAGCGTATCGAACTGAAAGTTCAGCAATCACGAAATCGAACCAGCGTGTTCACCAGAGAATTGAACGAGCTTGTTCATCAATCGAACTAGCATATCGAACTGAAGTAGCCTGTTCCCTCTCACTTTCACTTTGCACTGAAAGTTCGATTGAGCAGCGTTGACGGACTACTCCCCTCCAAACAGCGTATTCACAAACGGAATCAAAGCAGTTTGTATATTTCTCGCACTTATCAATCATGGTGTGTTTATGGTACGCAGTACTCACAATATTTTTACTGAAATTACATCATTACAATGTAAATACTGGGGTTAGTACGAAGTTTTCCTACGGATGCTCAAGTTTATATTATTTTTCATTTAACAAGAACATAATACGTATTATGAAATATAGCGGAAAATATTTACAAAGGAGAATTCCCCATGCCTCACACGGAAGCTTTAATCCTTACATTATAACAAATAAAGAAGCGCATATTGTAAATGGAAACATAAGTGTCGGTTACATTAAGAAGAATGAGGCCACCTCTTCCAATCAACAGTTGCAAGAGACGAATAACAATCGAAGACATTTTATGAATTACTGCTTAACACACTCGGGCAGGTTTTCTTGTGCAGTTGACTCTTTTCTTGAACTCACTTTTGCTATTTTTAGAGATTCTTTGCAACGTGTTGAACGTAATGAGTTTTTTCAAACGTTATTTGAAGCATGTGTGCATTTACAAACCAACATGAACTAACTAAAGAGCAAATTGTGAATATTGACAACGAAATACAAGAAGGCAAAGAGGCTGAGACAATCCTTTGTAGATATGTTGACTTTTTGATGTCAACCTGGAATCCTTCCTCTCCTGATGATGGATGGTCAAAACCAGAAATTCACCCATGTCAAAAATCATATCTTTCATTAAAAACCAATGAAATGGCAAATGATTACGTACATTTGTTAAATTCAGTTGAGAGACACACTACATGTAGTACTAAATATTGTCTTCGACAAAATGACAAATCCGAATTGCATTGTAGATTTAACTTTCCTTATGACGACTGTCCTGACACTAGACTTGATTTTGAACCAATAAATACAAAAACTGGCGAAACAAATATAAAGCTGTTATTGTCACAAAACGAAATGACTCTAGATTGAATCGTCATCAACCATTACAACTTCAAGGGTGAAGAGCAAATTGCGACATTCAAATTGTTATAGATTATCATGCCTGTCTGGAATATCTTGTTAAATACACATCCAAAGCTGAGAAAGCATCTTCTGTTGTCAAAAATGCTTTCACCAATATTATCACCAAAATGAATGATACAACTGATACTCCAAGTGTCCTTAAGCAAATTTTGCTGAAAACTGTTGGTCAAAGAGACTATTCTATTCAAGAGGTAATGCATCATTTACTGTCAATAAAATTTGTAAGTGCAACACATGAGGTTATCACTGCATCTCTTGATGGATCGAGAAGAGTACACCTTAAAGCAAATAACCAAATTTGTACTGCTCCTTCATTGCTTGATACCTATGCTGAACGTTACAAGTATCTCAAGGTAGACCCGCAGTTATTAGAGTACAATTTTTCAAGTTTGCATCAATGTTTACTTTCAAAGCCTCTAAACTTAAACAAAGAGACAAAAGTGTAATTGTCAAAACCTATCCTAATTATTCATCCAATCCAAAGAGTGAAGACTATGGTTTGTTTTGTAAATATCAGTTGCTTAAATACAAACCCTGGCAATATACACCGGATGATGCATGGGATAACCTTCCACAGGCTGATGAGACATACACAACATGTTGGAAAAAATTCTTGCTAACTGATACTGCAAAATCCTTAGTCCCTGATTGGGAAACCAAAATGCAAGATGTAAACAACTACATATGCATAACACCTTTGAATGAGGATTCTTTTGAAGAAGATTACAACACCAAAAGTGAAAGAGAAGAGTGGATGCTTATGGCAGAGTTGACTATTCAAACAACTGATACTTGTGAGAAATCTACACCTGTACCACATGCATATTGGCATCAAGTGTACCAGTATTTCACAAATGATGAGATAAATGCAATGCCTACATGGATAAACAGAGAGAAAAACAAGAATAGTGCTCACCATTCCTGTGAAACAAGAATCATAGATACTTCAACTTTTAGTAGAATGCAGCAAGTAGCTTATCAAATAGTTTCCAATCATTTTGCCAGTGGTGAACAAAATCCCTTGCGCTTTCTTATTATGGGTGTAGCAGGAACAGGGAAAAGCTATCTCATTGATTCCTTAAGAAATTTGCTTCAAGAAAAATGTAAGGTTTTAGCTTACACTGGAAAAGCATCATTCAACGTCAATGGAGTAACGCTACATTCACTGCTAAAATTACCTATTGGTTCAAAGAGACATTGTGATTTAAAAGGAATACCTTTGCAAAAACTGCAAAGTAACCTCGAAAACGTTCAATATTTAATAATAGATGAATACTCTTTCGTTGGCCAGAGTTTGTTCGGATGGATTGATAGTCGTTGCAGACAAGCTACTGGACGAACAGACATGACATTTGGCAGCATATCTGTCATTCTTGTCGGTGACATAGCTCAGTTACCACCAGTAGGTGACAAACCACTTTACCATTCTATGCCAAAAACAGAAAAGCAAATTCAAGGTTTTCTCCTATATCATGAATTCAAGAAAGTTGTTAAATTGACAGTTAATCAAAGAGTTCAAGGAAACAATATTGAACAATCCAATTTTAGGGAAATGCTAACCCGAGCTCGCCATGGTGAATCAACTGAATCAGATTGGCACTCTTTAATTTCCAGAACACCGGACAAAGTGCACAATGTGAATGAGTTTGAAAATAATTCTGTCAGAATTTGTTATCATAAGGAAAAAGTCGCAGAATTAAACATTAGTAGACTGAAAAGCTTGGGTCAACCAATAGCAATAATTAAAGCTCGTCACTCTATTGGAGCACAAACACTTAGTGCTGATGACATGGGAGGCCTTGAACCTATAGTTTACTTATCAAAAGGAGCAAAAGTAATGTTAACGATGAATCTATGGACTGATGTTGGCCTTTGTAATGGAGCATTAGGCACAGTACTTGACTTTGTGTATGCTGAAGGACAACAACCTCCATGTCTTCCAATATGTGTATTGGTTCAATTTGATGATGAATATAAAGGACCATCAGTTTCTTCTCTGATTCAAAGATGTGTCCCAATTTGTCCCATGACCCAAGTTTCAGAAAGTTTAGGAAAAAAATATGAGAGACAGCAATTTCCATTAAAATTAGCCTGGGCGATGACAATTCATAAATGTCAAGGTCTGACCCTCTCTAAAGCTTGGATTGATTTAGGATCATCAGAAAGATCTCCTGGAATTACATATGTTGCTTTAAGCAGGGTAAAAAAAATACAAGATCTTCTTATTGAGCCAATGACACTAGAGAGGTTAGAAGCGGTCAAAAAGTCTACTAACTTTAAGTTTAGATTAGAAGAAGAAATCCGTCTTGATATGTTGGCTAATGAAACACTGAATTCACATTTCAAAATATCTTAAAAAAAATTTTCGTATATGTCACTCTTTTAAACAAATCAAAGCGATCAATGCACGCATAAATATTTCTTTTACACTTAAGATTAAAAGATAAAAAGTCAATTACAATTCAAAATCAACTTTGTACAATTTTGATCTTGTCTCCCTGTGGTGACTGGTTCCAAATATTTTCAACAAACATTTCACATTTCATATTCTACTCTAAAAAAAAGGAAATGCATTGTCAGTGCTTTCTGCTTACAAAATCTTTGATATTTCAAAAAAAATGTTTCTGCACTGTTTGAAAATTTTCTTTTTCTTCAGTTTCCAGATCTTCAGTCAGTCAATCATGTCAAAAGAAAATACAAACTCTGGTAAGTACCTGTAGCTTTAATTTACAATGTTTGGTTTTTTGTGGTTCTCCATATTCCTGTTTTCTTCACTTGAAAAGTAGGTGGGGAGGGAGATTGAATGAGCAAGAACTCGTCTGGCCTCACCATACTAGATTGCATCTACACAAAAAATATATTGCCATTTCTAAAATTCAAACCTTACTGACAAACGCAATTTCACTACCATCACTGAAATCTTTGGTGGCTCCTCCCAACTTCTGCTGTCTGAACTGTGCTGAATGATTTGATTTGATTTGATTACTGCACAATTGACAGTAGTCACGAGCTGCAAAGAGCTGCAGAACATTTGATTGACAGTACCAAAAAACCATTTGTTAGTTATGAATTTTACAGTCCACATGTTATTAAAAGATGCAGTAACTTATTGTGATCAACATTTCATGTCTAACTTCAGTTTTTATTTCCTCTTTCTTAGATAATCACCGTGGCTACATTCAGAATTTGAGTCCTATAAAACGCTCACGAAATCAAAATCAGTGGTATGATTTTGATTTACAAACCAGCCCATCAAAATTGAGACGAGTTGTAGGATTTAATATTGCAAACCACTCCATGCTACAAGAACATGAAGCGTCAAAAACAGCTGTAACCCTCAAAAACACTAAGCAAAACAGCAACAATGACATCATATTCAACCAGCAATCAACAGTAAGGGTAACACCAACCTTTGATATTGATTTTGATTACAAACCCATCAACAAATCCCAAAAGACTGAGCCCTCAACTCAGCCTGCCAAGAAGATTACACTTGAGGAGCTCCCCACACTCCAAGTCAATCAGAAAGTAAATGTCACTGCTTCCATTTCACTGGGAAATGAAAACCCTAAACCTGTGCAATTGAAATCCTCAAGTGAAATGACAACTGTAAAGGAAGACTGTGTCCTGGAGGATGAAACTGGAACTGCTACTATTCATATATGGGATCCACTTTTCAAGAACATCAAAACTGGCACCACATATGAGTTTGAAAACCTTACTGTAAAGCACTTCCAAGGGATCACTCATCTGGGAACAACCCCCACAACAACGTTTAAAGAAGCCAATCAACAACTGAAACCTATAAATGGCCCTGCATTACTTGCAAATCCAGAGAAAGAAGCAAAAGTAGAGAGCTTCAAAATGATCAACAAACTAAGCATTTTCATCACCTGCCAAGCATGCAAACGTAAAATTAATGAAATCTCCCAACAGAACACACTCAAATGTAAAAACTGTGGAGTCCGACAAAGAAAGATGCAATGCAAACGAGATGCATCTGTTCAACTTCTTGTACATTTGGATGAAAAAGACATTTGGTTAACAGCATTTACAGATGTCTTGGAGTCCCTCTTCGCCACCCACCCGACAATCTCATTACTTAGTGACTCGGACACAATTGAAGAACTACTTATGGATCTTCAAGACATAGAATTCAAATATAATGTGAACAGAAAAGTGATCACTGAAATATCATCATCTTCACTGTCAAGTTAAACTGTCCTACAGTACAGAATTAACAAAGCCAGACCACCGACTAAAATATTTATTTACAACACTTAAGTATCAAGACTTTAACAAACTTTCATTACCATGTTCTGATTCAATGTTACGTTACCTGTTATTTGAAAGCATACATACGAAACAAGTTAATCTTATTTCTTACCATACTATTGATGTTCAAGATGTTGTATTTATAGCAGAAAACCATTGACATTGGTTTTCACGTTCAAGTTCATATGCTTTTTTTAAGATTACTAAGTTCGCAAAGACTAGTGCATGTATGTTTCTGTTCACAAACATTGTACTAACTAAAACCCCTTCTATATGCTTCAATTAACATATTGTAAATGAAAAATTCAGTGTTGTTTTTTTATGCTCTTTCAAAGCAACAGTTATACAATACAACACGATTCATATTCTTTGTTGTTATTCTTTATAATGTTACATTAATAACAAGAACTATTCACATCCTTTCACATATTCAAGTTATTAAATGACTTGGTTAATATTACCAAGCCCTTAAAACCTTAGTACAGTTTCCATGTTACTCTTATTAAAAACCCTTTTATCAATTGGAAAAAACTATGCCTCAGCATAAACCCCCTTATCAAACCACAAATTGATCGCTCGTTGGCACTCTATCGATAGGTATATCTAGTATATCTGAGTTAATGATTACAAAAAGCTTCATTAAACAGAAACGTTTTAATAGCTTCTTTAAATTTATCCAAACACTTAATCATTCTAATTTCATGAGGAAGTCTGTTCCATAAGTATGGTGCTGCTGCCTGAAAAGACCGATCTCCAAATGTCTTCAGCATCTTACCCTTAGGGGGCTCTAAGTAAAGACCGTCATTAGATCGAAGACAATAAGAAGATTTTGATTTAATAGATATAAGGCTGTTAATATATGACGGAGCTAAATTATGAACCGCTTTAAAAGTAAGTAGAAGAATTTTAAATTTAATGCGAGCCTGGATTGGAAGCCAGTGTAACTCATATAGAATAGGAGTAATATGCGAGTACCTTCCAACGCTCACTAGCAGTCTTGCGGCTGCATTCTGTACACGTTGTACTTTAGCTATCAGTTCCTTTGAGGCACCATACAAAAGACTGTTACAATAATCTAATCTATTCGTTATAAACGCATGAACTAAAGTATGGAGACTGTCTTCGTGTAAATATTTCTTAATGCTTCTAATGTTATGAAGATAAAAGAATGCAGATTTGCAAATATTTGTAATATGCTTAGACATGCTTAGGTTAGCATCCAACCAACAGCCCAGATTTTTAACCTCGGAGCTATTATCAATTGCCGAGTTGCCAACGGAGATACTGATTGGCTGTAGTTTAGATAATTGTTGTTTGGAGCCTATTAAAATCAGTTCAGTCTTGCTATCATTAATTAACAGTCTATCATGAATCATCCACTTCCTGATCTTTTCAATACAGTTCTCCATTGCTTGCAAGACTTGGTCTTGAGATGTAGTATTAGGTTTAAAACTCAGATATAACTGGGTGTCATCAGCATAACAATGAGCACAAGGAAGCTCGTGTTCAATGATCTTAAAGATCTTAGATGCATATATAATAAATAGAATCGGTCCAAGACACGACCCTTGAGGAACTCCGCAGCCTAAATCGAATGGGTTAGATATCGATCCCTCGATGTCAACTTTTTGCATCCTGTTATGGAGATATGACTCAAACCAGCTCAGGGCAGAATCAGCAATACCTAATTCTTCGTGTAGACGTTTGATCAGTATATTATGATTAACAGTGTCGAAGGCGGCACTAAGATCCAACATGACAAGAAGAGTGACCTCTTGTGAATTCATCTTCATTAAGATATCGTTAACAACTCGAAGAAGCGCTGTTTCGGTACTATGTCATTTTCTGTAAGATGATTGCATTTCTGGATAAACAGAATTGTCTATCATGTGTAAATGAAGTTGATTATACACCGCCTTTTCGGTGAGCTTCGATATGTATGGCAAATTACTAACAGGTCTGTAGTTACTAAGAAGTGGATCAAGACCAGCTTTTTTTGAGCAACGTCTTAACAAGTGCACATTTCCAGACATCAGCAAACACACCATCCACGAGGGATAGATTTATCATTTTTGTGATCACGGGAAGCAGGACATCAATGCAGCTAAAAACCAGTGAGGTGGGCATCGGATCAAAAGAACAGCTTTTCTTTGCGCTACCTTCGATAAGTTTCTGCACTTCGAGTTCAGAAAGTGCTGTAAATTTACTAAATTTGGGGGTTGGTGACAATGTACAGTTTAAAAGCGGGTCAGTGGAAAGATCTTGAGCCATAACGTCGAGTCTTGTACCAATATCAGTGATTTTTTGAACAAAGTACGAGCCCATCCTATCAGCTAATCAAGCTTATCATCGCAAGGTGGTAGCACAGTGTTCTTTTTCCTTTGATTCAAAAGAGTATTCGCAGCTGCAAAGAGCTTTTTTTGGTTTGAACTGTTATCATTAATGAAGTCATGATAGTATTGGCTTCGAGCTTCGTTCATTAATCGATTTGTCGTATTCTTGATCTTTTTGTATGACAACATATCGTCGTGTTTGCCAGAGCGTCGCCATTTTCTTTCTGCTTTCCGTTTTTCACGGCGGGCATTTTTTATATCTTCATTGAACCAAGGAACCAGAGGTCGAGATCGTATAACTTTGGATCGAAGTGGAGCATGTCTCTCGAGCACTTGGGACCAGGTATCGTTATAGCATTTAACGAGATCGTTAAGCGAATCTGGACTGTAATTACAAAGCTCAGAGGTAGACAGATCTTGTTTAAAATCCTCAATCTTGATTGCCTTCAGTTTTCTATATGATATTTGCTCAGTTTTGGGAGATGGTTTACTTAAGGCAAGATCGCAAAGAACAGTAAAATGGTCTGAAAACAAGTAGTCAGTCATAGGTTTGGCTGTAAGAAATGAATCCGAGCAACGAGTAATCATTAAGTCTAAGGTGTGCCCAGATATATGTGTAGATTTATCCACGTGCTGTTATCTTGGCCAGATAACTTTTATTTCATGATGATCTAAAATGGATATATCTCAACAGACGGTCTCCATGGATACCAAATAGTCAATACAAACTCAATACAAAATCCTTGCTATAAGAAAAAGAACCATGCAGATAAACTTGACTAACTGATTCTGATCTTGTAATATTTCTAGTTTATTGTTCATTCAAATATTTTTTTGCGCAAAGGGAGGCCTTTTTTTGCAGAAACACATGGATTGATGCCGCAGTCAATACAAGTTTGTGACAAGAATGGCCTGCTTCATGAACTGAATCTGACTGAAATTGAAAGGAAATAAAGTGCCAGTTTTGAGAGTTGTGAAGGTGAACTAACCCGCCCAAAAATTGACATGTAGAGTGTCAAGAATAAAGCTAGTGAGGTGACTGCCATGACTTAATAGTCAAGAAAGTTCTATCAAAAAAATTAATTACTTTTGACACAGTTTTCTGACGGAGAAAAGTGTTTAACGTTGACTTCTTTATTGAATTCTTAGTACCCTGCAAAAGTGGTAAAGTTTACACATTCCACCAGAAGAATTTACCACTAAGAAATCAAAAAAGACGTATATCAAGTGCTGATTCAATATGACCACGAGACAGTAACGCATCCAGCTTGGCAAAGTTTCGACCGTTTCCACCTCGAATTTCTCTTGGAAATTTCTTACATGTTTCCAGGTTCTTCTCTCAAAAGAAAGGAGGATCTCAGGGAACAGAACAATTTTGTCAAGCCAATGATGAGTACGTCATGTTTAAACAGTTTTCGCAATTGTGGTGTTTTCCATCAAAATTAAGGCATTTGATTATTGCATGGCTTGATGCTACTCTGGTATAAAGATTTAAGGAATCTAAAAATTCATTAAATCATTAAACCAGAGTAGGATCAAACCATGTCTGATTGTGCAACTGATGGCCTTGTGAACTTTAATACATTTGATCATGGTTACAAATTCTTCAACATTCCTGGCAAAGTTTAGACCGTTTCCAGCTCGAATCTTTTCTTAAACTTCCTACATCTTTCCAGGTTCTTCTCTCAAAATCAAGGAGGACCCCATGGAACAGAACAACTTTGTCAAGCCAATGGTGGGTACGTCATGTTTCAACAGTGTTCTCAAGTGTGCTGTTTTCTAGCAAAAAATCAAGGCATTTGATTATGGCACAGTTTGATGCTACTCTGGTTTAAAGATTTAAAGAATGTAACCACTCATTGACTCATTAAATCAGAGTAGCATCAAACTATGTCTGATTGTGCAACTGGTTACCTTGTGAACTTTAATACATTTGATTATGGTTACACATGCGTTCTTCAAGGTGTGTTGAGAAGAAGAAAAAAAAATTAATTTTGACAAAAACAAAGCCATGCTCAGTCAAGTGGTTATTGTCTATTTATGAATTATTCAAGATCTCTATTATAAAGCCGAGAATCAGTTGACTCAACGTTTTTCTATTTTAGAAATGTAACGTTGACCTGTAATAAGAAAGAAATGAAATTATTTGTGTGTTGATGATCAACACTTTTCTAATACCCAAATCAGCTAAGATCTGATCCTCCCATGCACTTCCGATTAAAAAAACCAAAGGAAATTTAGATGGCATGTCAAGAGATCGTCCTCTAGGTGATGAATTCCATTACCATCTTACTCTACCTGAATATTTAATTGATAAAGGAGGAAGATTTGCATGTTTATTATTTCCGGGTGGTAAGTGTTTAAATGAAAAGTTCTGCGCACACAGGAAATATAAACTGTTTTGGTTCTTCTCTCTACAGTTTTTTCCTTTTGTCTGAATGCCTTTATTTTGCTTTCGTCACAGATCAGGGCGTCGAGGAAGACCCCGGAATACTGGAAAACATGAAGAAACGCTTAGTGAGTTTAGTCTCAGTACAATACTTGCGGTAACACTACAATGCCTTCGGCCCTTGCATGACAGAACTGTAACAAAGTTCATAATTCTACTTAGTTAAATTTAAAAAACTGCCTGAACTGTCACAATTGCTGAAAGACTTACATGAGAAAAACAAGAAGACGAACAAAGGAAAAAAACAAAAAGTATACAAGAAAAAGAAAGAAATGCAAAGAAAAAACAAACAAACAAACAAAACGAAACCAATCCAAGAAAAGCACTGGGTAGCCTTCTGAAGGCGGGTAATCAGTATTTATAATAGGACTATTTTTTTTCTCTGGCTTCAACCGTTATTTTCGCGTCGAAGTACTAAGCATGCGCTTGCCGAAAATACGTTCGCCTTTCAGGTTAAGTCAGTCGTGCACATGGATAGGAACAATCGGGGAAGTACAGCGGATTTCATTTGTTCTCATTGTATTGATTGCCTATATCTTTTTGACTTACCACCAGATCCCTGCCCTGGTGACTGGTCACACTACAGTGGATTCTGTTACCACGTGAGCAATATCCCATGCAATCAGAGACAGGCAAGGTCCTTTTGTCATTCTCTGCATGGAGATCTAGTGAAGGTAACTAGCGCTGAGGAAAACGAGTTCGTCTTGTACCTGGCAAGGAAGTTCGCAGGGAATGGTAAACCTGCGTGGATTGGTCTGTATTATCATGCACCCTCCCGTGCGTATTATTGGACTGACAATTCGGTACCGACATACACTAACTGGGCTCCAAAAGAACCCAGTGGGTATTCTAAAGAACCGTGCGCAGCGATGTACACTGGGTCATCGCATCTCCCCACGTGGGCAACTGGATACTGGAACGATATTCTGTGCACAGTCAAATATAACACCGTCTGTAAGAAGTTGGCCTAGTTGCAATGATAAACAAGTCAACATACATTCAATAATATTTTCGTTGGGTGCTGGTAAATTAGTGCAATACAAAGTGTTGTTGCAAAACTATGGCGTTTAAATCATAATCCCGAGCCAAGTAGGTAGTGCTTAGTGTGAATTTTCATGATAACCGGAGAACGTCTTGTATAATGGCATAAAATAATACTTCGAAAAGGCGTTTAAAAATTTGTTTTGTTTTTGACAATGACACTTAAACCCTTCATCTTCGACTATGCACTTCTAGTAATGCACTGCAAGAGAATATCAATATTATCTTATGCACTGTAGGTTGCATTCCCTTCATTTCTTTTAAATGTACCTTTACTTTCGTTTAGTTTATCGTAAAAGGTACACGTGCGAGCGTAGCTGAACTTTTAGATGTTATAAACTGACTGAGTTCCCCTGAGTGCCCTGATTAACCAAAAACCCTTTCATTTATTGCACCGTTAACCCTTTAACTCCCAGACCAAATTTGTAATTCTCCTTACTGTAAACCATACAATTCTTATAATGTTAGTTGTGAGAATTTGGTATTGGATCAATTAATTATCTCCAAAATGATAGTTTTTTCAATTCTCATAACTTGTCTGGTTGATATTGTATTGATATTGTAAGGAGAAATTCTGTCTTGGTCACTCATGGGAGTAAAAGGGTTAAACGCATACAAAATTGAAGCATACTTCATGAAAGCAATACACCACTCTTTCTCTCAGCTTACCGATGTAATGACCCACGCGGGATGTTGAGAGAACACTCAATTAGTTTAACCCTTTAACTCCCATGAATGACCAAGACAGAATTTCTCCTCACAATATCCTTACAATATCAAGTACACAAGTGATGAGAATAAAGAAAAAGATAATCTAGGGGATTAAAAGTTGATCCAATAACAAATAATTGCGAACCAACATCATAAGAATTGTATGGCAGACAGTAGAGAGAATTACTGATGAGATCTTGAGAGCAAACAAAATTTTCCTAGTGTTCTCCCAACATCCCGCGTGGGTGATTAAGTCGGTAAATCGATACAAAGTTCTGTTGCTTAAACAATCGTCATTGCATGCGGCAAACAGTGTTTTACTAGTCCTGCGATCTTGGCCGGCCCTCTAATATCGGGTATTTTCCTTTACGTGATGAGCATAGATTACATATCTTTCTCTGTTGCAATTTCAGATATGTTATTTGCCGGCTGGGCAGCATGAAATAATTACTATCATTATATTGGATAATGACCAGAATTTCCTTGTTTAATTTTCCAAGCAATGCGTTCAAAACTTAGGCTTCGGTGAGTAAGACGAAAGGTTGACAACGTCCTTTATTATTCCACTTATTGAGTTTTCATGGACTGAGACGAGGCGAGTTCCATAAAAAAGGGAAAGAAAGCAGGCTAATATACAGCCATCTTGACCTCACGCTTGGTTAATACCGGATATATAAGAAGGGACTTGACTCGTGTTTCTCCCTACACTTCTTTCGTGTACCTCAAAACTAAACAGTTGTCCTCCAGCCTTCATAACTTAGTAAATATTACCAATTAACGAGCGTTAAAGGTGTGGCTTTCTCATAATTGGTCTGAAGCACTCGACGAATGAAAATTTAATAAACAGAATGCTGATAAACTTTGAGATTTGAGAAGAGCCTGATGCGAACTGAGTTAGAATCATATTTGCCGTAAAAACCGACGGAATACAAAGATTTTCCAACTGGTCCATGCATTCAAAATCTCAATTTAGTCATCAGACTTCATGACACGAGAGCGTTTTCAGATCGGTCCATCCCTTTGCCCTTTTGCCCTTGAAAATACTCAGAATTCGGCCGGTTTTAGTTTGAAAGTCACTTTTCAAGAGCGATTTTCTGGAAACCCTTATCAACCACGACAAATCAGCGCACGGCAAATGGAAGTTAAATCTTTCCTCTAGCAGAATACGTTTTAATTTCGAAAATTGGTCGACGGGAACATTTATCCTTTTCAGTTTAAAATTTTTTTATCGCAGTTACGTTCGATCGTACGATCACCCAACAAATTTTATGTAATCAGGAGCTCTATTCAGAACCCACGATCGTCCCACAAACTTTTAATGATCGGGAGCTCTTTTCAGAGCCCGTTGGACCCCCGATCGCCAAACAAAATGTATGTGATCGGGAGCTCTTTTCAGAGCTCGCTGAACCTCTGATCGCTCCACAAACTGTATGCGATCGGGAGCTCTTTTCTTAACCCCCAACCATCCAATGTTTCTTCACATGGTGCCGCCATACGTTGACGTTGTTTACCCAACGTTCAATTTGCAAATAAATGACGAAGGTAGGTAGGAGATAGAGGGAAGAATCTTTAAGGTCCAAAGCATTGTTTGAACTGTTTTTTTGAAATAAAACTGAACTGTTGAGCAGCACTTTGCGTACAATATTTTCCGACGCGTTTTTTCAAACTGTCGTAGACTTCTTCGGGAAGTTTTACAAGTTAAAATTTAACACCTGTATTTATAAGCCATAGTTAGCGGCCATAATGGGGCCAGTGACTAAAAAGGCTTGGCCGGACATACAAACAGGAACAAGGGAAATTTGAAAATCTTGTGGGCAAGGTGAGAAAAAGACTATGAGACCCTTAACACGGGGTTTAAAAATGTTCGATATGCCATAAGTAAGCTTGCGGCGCAGGGATACATGGAGATTAATGGAAATAAAGTTCACCTAAATCTCCATCTGGGAGGTGACTACAAGGTTAGTGAAATCCATGTGCTCAATGGTTTTTGATTTAAGATAGAAAATATCATGACTTAAAAAGTGACTGTTAAAAATTTTTCCTTTTCTTTTTACTATAATTCCTGTTAGTTGCGATGGGCATGAAAGGGGCAACATCAAACAATTCTTTCATCTGGTGTTTAACCCACAAAAAATTAAAGACAGGCAAGTACCACTATTAACTTTTAAAACATTTTTTGCAATAGTCAATCAATATGTTACTATGTTTCATGAATATAACTATATTAACAATGAACATTGTGCAATTATACCTGTAGGTGCAACATGTCTGTCATCTATGACACTTACAATTCCTAAAGCATGAAACGAAAGTTTGGGCCCAATTGGACAAGAGATCCTGAATGCTAATCTCTGCCATTGTTCGATATCCCTTCAGAGAACATAGTCATCGATGAGCTTTATCTAATACTACGAATAACCGATAGACTTGAGCGGGGACTGATTTTAGAAGTACTCGACTGGGATGAGGTTTGTGATTTTCTTTGTAAAAACAATACTAATTACTATCTTCAAATAATCTCAAAATGGCAGTATTCAGCTTACTTTTGTAAATTTTCTTATTTTGTGTTAGACTGAAAATAAAGACAAACCTGCTAATCAGAGAAAAACAGGAACACCTCGATAAACTTCTGGCGACAGTTAGATCAATAGGAATCTCCTTAAATGTGTGGAAAAATACAGAAAAAAAATTGAGTGGACTTCTCTTCTTGGAGCTGCGAAGCGTTCTCTGCTCAAGAACCAGTGAACTGTTCAGTCTGTAGTTATCTCGCTCTTTTTGTTTAATTATTTATCAGTCGTCGCTAACGGTTAGTCGCTAGAAAAGAGTCGTTGGACTGTACATGGGTAGATGCAGTCGTTTGGCTTAAAGTTATAACAATTTTGGAATAAAGCAGATTTTTTAAACATAATTTTATTGACATACCATACGATAGGAAAGCGCACAAAATCGAGTCACTGGCCGAACGCACTAGCACTGGTTGGTTGGCTGTTGAATAATAGAATTCTTTTTTAATGTTTACAGTTCTTATATCAAATAATAATCAGCCTCTGATTATCATCCTAACTAAAAACTACATTGATATGATGGGCAAAGATGAAGACTAAGAAGAAATCGCAGCTTTGCTTATTTGTTATGAAAAATACCATATTTCCTGTTAACGTGCCTCTATTTAGAAGAAGACGTCAAAATTGCAAGAAAATAAGTGACATACTTGACTGCGCCTCATGTCCCAAATACTAAAATTCGACTTCATCTGTGATTATAATGCAAACTGACACAGAGGAGCAAGAAATCTATTTTTCAAATAGAGCGCGTACCGCAGATTAGTTTAAATTTGCACTTCTAAGAGAAGCTGAAGTGATTGTATCTGTATCCTCTTATCCCTTTCACTTCTTACTTCGACAATATAAATCCCTAAAAAAAATTTATTAGGTACACCATTTATTTTTTTTGTGTGTGTGAGTATCTCGTAACTTTCATGTTTTTAAATTCTTTTGGATACACTGAAACTAAGCTTGGAAATTTGGTGCAGTACAACCATGTGGTCGTTTTGAAAATTTAGCATGCGCTAACGCTCGAAAGGTCAGCTTGGATATTCTTTACGGTGGCCAATTTACATTATCAACTTAGCTGATAAAACCAAGTCATATCATTCTACTCCCTTACCGACGCAGTACCACAGTTTCTTTAGAAACTCCCGCCCTTTATTTTTGGATCAAAATAGATCAGTGGTCACTGTTTGACTCAACTATTCGTTGCGTCTATAAAAGGCTTTTAAAACGAGCCACTTTACTTAGATTAATTAAGTCTTTGTCCCTCCCCCAAGGCACGAACACAAAATACTTCTACCCATTATCATTCCTGCACATAACCTCAGTAATCGCAGATTTCTACTAACACAACATGCTTTCATGTCTCTAGCTATTTTCCATCTGGAACGGTTTAAGAGAGAAACAATTTCCATGGCCATACATCCCTGTGTTGGTTGAAGTTTGGTAACACTGTCAGAGCTAAACCGCAAGATCGATTTTCGATAAGCTCGCATAAAGTCTAGAACTTACTTAACAGGGGGGCAAATTAATGAAAGTCAAGGGTGAAACTTGTTGTTTACGCTCTTTGAAGAATCATTTCTCTATACCAATACAATTTTGATGAAAGAAAGCCCGCAAGAAAATGTTTTTGTTGACTTCAAAGTCTTGGTCATTGTATGTCTATTAGATGATAAATTCCTAGAAGCAACATTTAAATCGTAGGTTTAAGACTTTTTAAACACGAAAATACGTGGATGAATACGAAATCTCGCTCAACTTTAGCGCAGACTACCTTATCGTGGATCAGTTTATGTAATTGTCTTTACTTGCTTTCAAACCTCGTAAGCTCATGTAAACAGACATCTTGTGCTAATTTACTGTCCATTTTTTAAGGTAATATGCCACAAAGCCGATCGAGCTGTCTATCCGACATGGTCATAGCAAACCTTTATGCGGCAAAAGATTCGACAGACCAAGCGCTAATGCTCGAAAGGTCAACTTGGATACTCTTTACGGTGGCCAATTTACATTATCAACTTAGATGATAAAACGAAGTTTAATTACTATACTCCCTCACTGACGCAGTACCACAGTTTCTTTTGAAACTTCTGCCATTTATTTTTGGATCAAAACTGATCAATTGTCAGTGCTTTATTCAACTTTTCGTTGCGTCTATAAAAGGCTTTAAAAAACAGACCACTTCAGTTCGATTAATTAAATGTTTGTTTTCCTCTCTAAGGCACGAACTTAAAATACCTCTACCCATAATCATTCTTGCACATACCCACAGTAATCCCGGATTTCTATTAAAATTGCATGCTTTCATGTATCTATTTTCCATCTGAAACGGTTTAAGAAATAAAAAATTGTCATGGCCATACGTCCCTATGTTGGTTGGAGTTTGTAACATTGTAAGAGCTAAACTGCAAGATTGACTTCTTATAAGCTCGCATAAAGTCTAGAACTTTCTCGACGGGGGAGCAAATTAATGGAAGTCAAAGGTGAAACTTACCGTTTACACTCTTTGAAGAATCACCTCTCTATACCAATGCAATTTTTGATGAAAAAAGCCCGTAAGAAAATCTTTTTGTTGTTTTTCTTAAAAAAAGTACAAACAACTCAATAGTAAACGGTTTCTAAAGAGTCATGTTTTCGAAATTCGAAGTTTGAAAAGACCGAGCAAAGCTGACCTAATTTATGATGATTATCAATGAACCATTTCCCAATTGAAATTGCTATAGAAGAACGGTACTCACATTGCGAATAAAACTATTGTTTCATCGTTTCTAATTCTCCTTTCAGTTTGGTGCATATTCCCAACTACGCTTCTGTGTCAAAACTATTGAATTGGATGGTCGGGCGAAAAGTTTTAATGCATCTTGCCTTAAGCGTTTTTCTAGGTTTTTAAATAGTATCAGACATTCTTTATAATACAGGCTTCACTGTATAAAAGTCTCATTCACACACATACCTGCTCTCCCCGAAGAGCTGCCAGCTACACCTGAGCAATTTCAGGAGAATCTGAGAGTTCGAAAGGATTGATCGAGGAACTAAGCTAAGATTGAGAAGATTTGACAAGTAAGTTGACTTGATGATTTGCAAATCTTTCCCATTATAGGTATCGATAAGTGCAAATCTTTGATAAATCTCTGGCAGCTGGCTTTTATATTTACCACACCCGCCTTGCCTGGGAAATAATCTGAATGAGCGCTTACTTCGTTATATGTCTAAGAAGGATCCTAAAACATGATCTGTCTTGCATTTTGACTTTCGAAGGAAGACGATACAATTAGAATTTGTAGACATTCAGATTTTTTTTTCCCTCGAAGCCTTTAGTGTTCCATTCTTATTGGATTTTATGCTGTTTTGATTTCATAGTCCTGGTTATAGCATGTCAGTTAAATGCTAAATACCTGAAAGCAACATTTAAATCCTAGGTTTTAAGACTTTTTAAACGCAAAGATACGTCAATGGATACGAAATTTCGCTTAACAATAGCTCAGACTGTCTTATCACGGATCAGTTTGTGTAACTGTTTTTAGTTACTTTCAAACCTGTAGGGCTCATGAAAACAAACATCCTGCATTAATTTAGTATCAATTTTTTAAGGTAATATGCCACTAAGCCGATCGAGCTGTCTATCTGAGATCGTCACAGCAAACATATATGCTGCAAAAGATTCAACTGACGAAGCGATAATGCTCGAAAGGTCAACTTGGATACTCTTTACGGTGGCCAATTTACATTATCAACTTAGTTGATAAAACCAAGTTATATTATTATACTTCCTTACCGACGCAATATCACAGTTTCTTTAGAAACTTCTGCCCTTTATTTTTGGATCAAAACAGATCAATGGTCACTGTTTCACTCAACTTTTTGTTGCGTCTATTAAAGTCTTTGAAAAACAAACCACTTTACTTCGATTAATTAAGTCTTTGTCCTTCACCCAAGGCACGAACTTAAAATACTTCTACCCATAATCATTCTTGCAAATGGCCACAGAAAACCCCGACTTCTATTAACATGGCATGATTTTATGTATCTATTTTCCATCTGGAACGATTTAAGAGGGAACTAATTGTCATGGCCATACATTCCTGTGTTGGTTGGAGTTTTGTAACATTGTAAGAGCTAAACCGCAAGATTGACTTTTGATAAACTTGCATAAAGTCTAGATCTTTCTCAAAAGGGGAGCAAATTAATGGAAGTTAAAGGTGAAACTTACTGTTTACGCTCTCTGAAGAATCACTTCACTATACCAATGGAATTTTTTATTAAAAGCTGGCAAGAAAGTGTTTTTGTTGTTTTGCTTAAAAGAAGTACAAACAATTCAATAGTGAACAGTTTCTGAAGAGTCATGTTTTTGAAAATTCGAAGTTTGAAAAGACCGAGAAAATCTGACCTAGTTTAAGGTGATTATCAATGAACCATTCGGAATTGAAAATGCTATTTGAAGATCAGTTCTTATATTGTGAATAAAACTATTGTTTCATCGTTTCTAATTCTCCTTTAAGTTTGGTGCATATTTCCAACTACGCTTCTGTGTCAAAACTATTGAATCGGATGGTCATGGTCAGGGGAAAAGCTTTAATGTATCTCGCCATAAGCGTTTTTCTAAATTTTAAATAGTATCGGACATTCTTTTTCTAATTCATTCTAATTCAGCCTACACTGCATAAAAGTCTCACGCACAAACATACCTGCTCTCCCCGAAGAGTTGCCAGCAAGACCTGAGCTATTCAGGAGAGTCTGAGAGTTCGAAAGGACCGATTGAGAGTTGAGCTAAACTAAGATTTAGAAGATTTGACTAGTAAGTTGACTTGATGATTTGCAAATCTTTCCCATAATAGGTATCGATAAGTGCAAATCTTTGACAAATCTGTGGCAACTCGCTTTTGCATTTGCCACACCCGCTTTGCCTTGGTAATAATCTGAATAAGCACTTTCAAAACCTCGGAGGCTCATGTAAACAGACATCTTGCACTAATTTACTGTCAGTTTTTAAAGGTAATATGCCACTGAGCAAGTCAAGCTGTCTATCTGAGATCGTCATAGGAAACCTTTACCCAATAAAGCATTCGACTGACGAAGCGTTAACGCTCGAAAGGTCAGCTTGGATACTCTTTACGGTGGCCAATTTACATTATCAACTTAGTTGATGAAGCCAAGTTATATTATTATACTACCTCACCGACGCAATATCACAGTTTCTTTAGAAACTTCCGCCCTTTGTTTTTGGATCAAACCAGATCAATGGTCACTGTTTTACTTCACTCTTCGTTGCGTCTATAAAAGGCTTTGAAAAACAGACCACTTTACTTCAATTAATGAAGTCTTTGTCCCTCCTCTAGACAGGACTACAAAATATTTCTACCCATAATCATTCATAGTCATGCTTTTATGTATCTATTTTCCGTCTGGAACGGTTTAAGAAAGAAAAAATTGTCATGGCCATACATCCCTGTGTTGATTGGAGTTTGCTAGTATTGGCAAAGCTAAACCGCAAGATTGACTTTTGATAAGGTCGCACAAAGTTTAGAAATTTCTCAGCAGGGGAGTAAATCAAGGGAAGTCAAGGATGAAGCTTACTGTTTACGCTCTTTGAAGAATCGCTTCCCTATATCAATGCAATTTTTTATGAAAAAGGGTAATTTAGTGTTATCAACTGAGTTATAAACGTAAGTTGGCCACCGCAAAAACTGGTCAATTTACGTTTTCAATTCAGTTGATGACACAAAATTACCCCGTTATTCTCTCTCGTCCATAAAGCACCACAGTTTCATTAGAAACTTATTCGCTATATTCTTTTGATGAAAAAGCCTACAAGAAAATGTTTTTATTCATTTGCTTAAAAGAAGTACAAACACAATTCAGTGGTGAACAATTTCTGAGAGTCATGTTTTGGAAATTCGAAGTTTGAAAAGACCGAGCAAAGCTGACCTAGTTTAAGGTGAATCATTTCGAAATTGAAAATGCTATTTGAAGAACGGTTCTCTCATTGCAAATAAAACAATTGTTTCTTTTTTCTAATCCTCCTTTAAATCTAATGCATATTTCCAAGTACGCTTCTGTGTCAAAACTATTGAATCGGATGGTCATGGTCGGGCGAAATCCTATAATGAATCTTGTCTTAATCGTTTTTCCAGGTTTTTAAATAGTATGAGACATTCTTTATGATGCAGGCTTCACTGCATAAAAGTCTCATTCACAAACACACCTGCTCTACCCAAAGAGTTGCTGGCTACACCTTAGCTATTCAGGAGAATCTAAGAGTTCGAAAGGACCGATCGAGAAACCAAACTAGGTTTAGAAGATTTGACAAGTAAGTTGATTTGATGGTTTACCATCAAATGATGTATCGATAAGTGCAATCTTTGACAAATCTGTGGCAACTCGCTTTGTATATGCTACACCCGCTTTGCCTGGGAAATAATCTGAATGAGCACTTACTTCGTTATACGCGTAGGAAGGCTCCCATAACATGATCTGTTTGCCTTTTGACTTTCGAAGTAATACGATATAATTGAAATTTGTATACATTCAGACTTCTTTTTATCCCCCAAAGCTTTCAGGGTTCCATTTTTATTGGATTTTTCGCTGTTTTGACTTCATAGTCTTAATCATGGTATATTACATAGATGCTAAATACTTAAAGGAACATTTAAATCCTAGGTTTAATTAAGACTTTTTAAACACAAAGATACGTCGATGGATACGAAATCTCACTCAACAATAGCTCAGACTGCCATATCATGGATCAGTTTATGTAACTGTTTCAACTGGCTTTTAAACCTCGGAGGCTCATGTAAACAGACATCCTGCACTAATTTACTGTCAGTTTTTAAAGGTAATATGCCACTGAGCCGATCAAACTGTCTATCTGACATCGTCATAGCAAACCTTAAGGCGGCGAAAACATCCGACTGGCGAAGCGCTATATCGCTCGAAAGGTCAGCTTGGATACTCTTTACGGTGGCCAATCTACATTATCAACTTAGCTGATAAAACCAAGTCATATCATTATACTCCCTCACCGACGCGGTACCACAGTTTCTTTGGAAACTTCCGCCCTTTATTTTTGAATGAAGACCGATCAATGGTCACAGTTTTAGTCAGCTATGCGTTGCGTTTATTAAAGGCTTTGAAAAACAGGGCATTTTACTTTGATTAATTAAGTCTTTGTCCCTCCCCCAAGGCACGAACTCAAAATACTTCTTTACCATACCCATTATCATTCTTGGAGATAGCCACAGGAAACCCGGATTTCTATTAACATGGCATGCTTTTAAATATCTTTTTTCCATCTAGAACAGTTTAAGAAAGAAACAATTGTCACGGCCATACGTCACTGTGTTAGTTGGAGTCCGGTAGCATTGTCTGAGCTAAGATTGAGCAAAATTGACTTTTGATATGCTCGCATTAAGTCTAGATCTTTCTCAACAAGGGAGCAAACGAATGGAAGTCAAGGATGAAACTTATTGTTTAAGCTCTTTGAAGAACCACTTCTCTATTCCATTACAATTTTTGATGAAAAAAGCCCGCAAGAAAATCTTTTTGTTGTTTCACTTAAAAGAAGTACAAACACAATTCAATAATGAACAGTTTCTGAAGAGTCATGTTTTTGAAAATTCGAAGTTTGAAAAGACCGAGCAAAGCTGACCTAATTTAAGATTATTATCCATGAACCATTCGGAATTGAAAATGCTATTTGAAGAACAGTTATAAACATCGTAAATAAAACTGTTGTTTCATCGTTTCTAATTCTCCTTTTATTTTGGTGAGTATTTCCGAATACGCTTCTGTGTCAAAATTATTAAATCAGGTGGTCATGGTTGGACGAAAAGCTTTAATGCATCTCGCCCTAAGCGTTTTTCTAGGTTTTTAAATAGTATCAGACATTCTTTATAATGCAGGACTCACTGCATAAAAGTCTCATTCACACACATGCATACCTGTTTTCCCCGAAGAGTTGGCAGCTTCACCTGAGCTATTCAAGAGAATCTGAGAGTTCGAAAGGACCGATCGAGAAACTAAACTAAGATTGAGAAGATTTGACAAGTGAGTTGATTTGATGATTTATCCTGAATATTTTCCATTATAGGTATCAATAAGTGCGAATCTTTGACAAATCTGTGACTGCTTGCTTTTGTATTTGCCACACCCGCCTTGCCTGGGAAATAATCTGAATGAACACTCTCTCCGTAATACGCCAAAGAAGGCTCCCACAACATGATCTGTTTTGCCTTGTGACTTTCGAACGAAGACGATGCAATTGAATTCACCCCAGAGCATTTGCCAAAGTTTTCGGCCTGCAATTTATAAGAATTTTCCCTGTTGTTCTTTCATGGTCTTAGTCAGGGTACGTTTGATGCTGTATTCTTAGGATCAACTTCTGAGCGTTATAAATTTTTCAACACAAAGATACGTGAGTCACTAAGAAATCGCACCTAACAGTTTGTCAGACCAGCTTAACATGTATTAGTCAGTATAGCTGTTTTTATTTCCTTTTTAATCAAAGGGGCGCATGAGGAGAAATCAGTAGAGTGCAAAATAATTCAATCCTAAGCAGGCGCTGCCTTTGTCAATGATGCGGACGATATATTTAAAACTTACGGTCGCTTTGGATGTCATGTCATGTTAGTACACCTGTGAAGTCTTACTGCAGGCTATCTAAAAATATGCTAAATTACTTGAATAAAATCACAGAGGGGAGAAATTCGTTCTGTTTACAGACTTGCCGAGATGAAACGCTCGTTTACTCTTATACACTTATATTCGTGTACTTTTACTGGATCTCGTCAATCTTGCTCTTTCTCCACCGTGGTAATGGGTGTCACGTTTAATCGCTATTTTTTCTTATCACTCTGTGCATGTAGACTAATCAAACGAACGCCAGTTAACGCTCACGAACCCACGCGGCAGGGTGAAAAATAATATTGCTCTCACGAGATGTCGATAACAAATTCTTCGTTAATCAATCCCACTATTAAATTTAGAGAATCACTTTTGCTGATCCTGGATTTTCCAATAGGCCAGGTTCGATGAAAGATAACTTTGTTTTACTCTTTAACCCAGTTTAAGTCCCACTGGTGACCTCGACAGAATTTCTCCTCACACTATCGGTTACAATATCAAGCAGACAAGTAATGAGAATAAAGAAAAGTATCAATTAGTGGATTATTGGTTGATCCAATTCCAAATTCTCCAAACTAACACCATATGAATTATATGGCAGACGGTAAGGAGAATTACCAATGAGATCTTGGTAGTTAAAGGGTTAAGAAATGTTAAGATCGAAAGAGTCCCTACAAGAGTGAGCCGTCTTTTGATTAATGCACCCACCGCCTGATAACTAGACACCATTTACTCAGCGGACACAAAAAAATCTGGTTTGTGACACAATGAAACAGCGTGCATGTGTATCATTTTTCTTGTTGTATTAGAAGAGCAGAGTATTAAGAATATTAAGGGTTGGTAACAAATGAAAACTATAGTGAAATTGTTCAAAACAAGGAACTTTTTTACCATAATACTACAGAAAGCAGGAGAAACAATCGAATGTTCGAAAATTTATTTAAGTCTTGAAAAGAAATTCCGTGATATTTACCAATTTTCTTTGAAGACGGACACATTCTAAGTAAGGCATCAGAGGTTCCGAAGGTTTCACTGTTATGCAAAGTTCTTAAAGGGCAAATTACTAAGAATATTAATGGTTGGTGGCAAATGAAAACTATACACAGACTGGTTCACAAAATGGAATTTTGTTTCCATGTTATTACAGCCGTATATAGGAGCAGTGGAACGTTTGTAAATTTAATCATAAAACGACAAACAGAAATTGGTGCTGTTAAACGTATCTTTCAAAGGCGAATGAATAAAGGGGGTAAGTTTGTAAAGAAACTGTGATGCTGTGTCGGTGGGAAAGTATAACAAGCTAAGTCAACATGCAATCACGCTAAGCGAATACCAGGAGGGATACAGCTGTTTAGCATAATCCATGGATGGTACGGCTGAATGTGGAAGTCCTCAAAGGAATTTAATTACATTTAGCAAGACATAATGTTTAATTTCCTGCCTCTCTGACCAAGTCACATACAAAACTTATTTAGATTTCTTTTAAAAATCATAAGAGGCATAGTTCTTTTTTATTCGTTTGGCGGAGAAGCCCAATCGTTTCAAAGCTTGCATGTGGTGCGTCTTCCTCATTCAGTTCGCGGCTGAGGAAGTCTTGATAAAAAGCCATTTCGGGTATTATTACCGTGTAACTGACTTAAGACATAATGACTGTTTAAAGACATGAATCATGACTCTTGGGCACACAGGAGGCAATCATGATATCTGAGAAGAAAATCAACTTATTTCTTTCGTTGTAAACATGAATTTTAAGAGTGACAAGCTCAAAACGACCACAGTTTCCAACATTTTTGTTGTTGTTTTCAGGACCCTGAAGAATGGCTAAAACTGGATTGATTCTTGTTCCTTTACTCTTGTTGTTCATCGTGATTCTGGGTAAGATTTCCCACTATGCAAATCTGTTGATAAAAATCTTGAACATTTGATAGTGTAGTGGACAGGGGACGGGAGCCTGGGAATATTGGAGGAGGAGTACTGAGCCGGGGTTAGAAAGGAAAAGGAAGGCATTGGAAAGAATGCGACCGAAACCATATCATTACATAATAGATACCCCAACACTAGCACTTCTACTCTAAAACCCAAATCCCCGATCTTCTTGTCGCTAACGAATTGATTTTCTTAATTATTATCTCAGTGCAGAGTAGATCTCCAGAAATCTGTAACTCGGAGTCAGAAGTCACGTTACTTGCCTCAGAAAAACGACCTCGGGGGGCTGAATGGTCAGTCTTAACGGTAATAATAGGGGGTAACTCCAGTGACCCGAACGGGAGAAAAGAATGTGGAACACGATGCGAAGAAATTTGCGTGAGTCCAACAATATGGATAGATTGCATAGCCTTTGCGTCGATGGTTTTTCCTAAAGAGCCCTCAGCTTGCCAATGCTGGGGATACAAAAAGCTGCCCGACTTCGGGCGTCGCGTCCCAATTGAAAGGGCTACTTATTTAAATGGTTGGTGCGTAATGGAATGGTTCAGCTTTGGAATGACTTTGTAAGTGCCTAGAACCCAGTCCCCTATGTTCCGAAGCCGTTTGACGAGGCTTCTTGGCCGCCAACTAAGTCAAGTGTATAACTTAAGTGCAACATGTGATTCGTTTCATAACTTTGTAGTGATAGTCGAGTTGGGAATTGATTAGATTTGTCTTTGTTCTGCATCACTGTTTATTTAATAGGGCTGCCTGTCAAGATAAAAACTGTTCAAGTCTTAAATATATAATGCTGGTGTGTTATCTCCCTCGGTACCTGAACTAGGAAAAGTTACGTAGGAATAAGGTGCGGACTAAAATGAAAGATCGACTGATAAATGAGACTTGTCTCAGTCTCTTAGCACAGACTGGGAATGTTATAATAGACTCAAATAGACCAAAATTGAAAATCAAGCACAAAAATACAACTATCACAAAAATCCTTGAAAATAAACACATTTTTATCTGATGGAAATCAAATTTGCTTGATTTTCTCTCTTTGTGGAAAAAGTAACAAAGCTTGATTGTTTTCGAGAGATTTAGTAAATAGCACAGGGACCAAGGATGTTTGTTTCTAATACAGGCTAGTTGCTATGTATGAATTTACATAAGTAATGTTTTATAGTTTTATAGTTTTATAGAAATACCCTGCACTTCCAATGATTATCATCCTCAGTCCAAGAGGCGAAGCCACAATAATATTTGATGAATAAAGCTTAGCATACAGCTTCAGACATTTTTTCATGAGTGAAATTCCAATCCTAAAGCAGTCATCAATGTTCCCTGGAACACCTGATTTTCTATCCCTTATTCTCCATTTTCAATTTTCCTTTCTCAAATTCCTTTTTTACATCTCTAATCCTCTATTTCCCATTCTCCAATCTCCATTATCCATTCTCAATTCTCCATTTTCCATTTCCCATCGCCTATTATTCATTTCTCATTGTCCTTTTTCCCATTTTCAATTCTCCCATCTCCGTTCCCCATTTACCAGTTCCAATTTCCCATCGCCCACTCTCCATTTCCCATTTCCCGTTCTCCATTTTCCATTGCCTATTCTTCATTTCCCGTTGCCCATCCTCCATTTCCCATTTTCCATTTCTCGTTCTTCACTTCCCATTCTCCATTCTTCATATCTCCTTTCAGTCACATCCTTCCATAACCATTGGTAACTCGCATAACTCTGGTTTGTGTCCAGAGATAGAGGCACAACCATCTCCCTTCGGTCCTTTGAGAGAGACCAGCCTCTCAAGCAGAATTGGTGAATTCCCACCTATTTATTGACAAGACGTGAGTTGTGCCACTGACTGATTTTTATCAGGATGTTTCTGTGGCAATTATGCACCAACTTTCAAGAAAAAGGAAGAACCAAATAAAAGCCGAAACAACTCAAGGATTTACATGAGAAATTAATTACTCTAAGCGTTAAGAGTTTGTAAGAAGAAATACACAGTCGCAAGAAATTCTATTTTAGTGACACGAAACTTGTGGACTAAAAAAAACTTGAAAAGACAAAGCTGCTTAAAAAGCTATAAAATTAAGTCGCAAGTTTATTGTTAGGCATTCTGTCTGTTCAAAGGGACGATTAAAGGAAAATATTCGAAATCCATATCAGCAGAGCTAAACTGATGTTTTCGCAATTTTCCGCAGAAAGTATTGTACTGGCAAGTCTATACCGCGCCTAGAATCTCGTTTAAATAAAAATTTTGGTGGAAAACTTTTGGTTGAGTCACAAGAAAATTTACCAGATCCTCCCAAAGGTTTTCAGGCCCAGGTTGTTCGAAGGGTGGATAACGCTACGCACTGAACAACCACGCTCTCAGGCTGTCAATTTTCTATAGTCCCCTTTAATACTCTATTAGCAGAGACTGATCCCTCCTTCGTTCCCCTTGAAAACCATGTTACCCACCCCCCCTTCGCCCTCCCTTCATACCCTTGCGATTTGATTGATCACTCAAAACAACCCTTGCAATATCTGATTCGTTGTTTAAATTTATGGCATCTTTGTCCTTTCCTGGGATAAAGATGCGATTTGAGGCAACA
Organism: Pocillopora verrucosa; assembly: GCF_036669915.1. Lineage (NCBI taxonomy): Eukaryota > Metazoa > Cnidaria > Anthozoa > Scleractinia > Pocilloporidae > Pocillopora > Pocillopora verrucosa. The sequence continues at coordinate 28,241,915 of NC_089314.1, read as the reverse complement.
ACAGTGCGATTCGTAAGAAGACTCTATTTCAGAGAGCCAACTAGATTACAAGAATCACTAGTGATTTCAAAATGGATCCAGCGCTGGATAGAAATACAAATTTACAGACCTCTTCTTTTCATATAAGACCTCGATTCTGCTAAAGCTAACCAGGTGACTACCATGACTCAATGGTCATGGAAATTCCATCAATTTTTACTCCGGTTTAAAGATATATTGAATACAACCATCCACTCAATCAGTATACCAGAGTAGCATCAAATCATGCCTGATTGTGCACCTGGTTGTCTTGTGAACTTTAATTCATTTGATTATGGTTATACATTCTTCGACATTCTTGGCAAAGTTTTCCGTTTTCAGCTCGAATCTTCTCTTAAATGTCCTATATGTTTCTAGGTTCTCAAAAGGAAGGAGGATTCCACGGAAAAGGAAAGCTTTGTCAGGTCAGTGATGGGTACGTCAGTATTCCAGACATAAACGAAAAGTTTTTTGGCATGCATGAAAATAGGAAATGTGCTCTATCGTTTCAGTTCACTTTGGCATGCTTAAGCAAGAATAATTTTTAATGGAACCTGTGAGAGACATTTATGTGCCTTCCTGGGTGAGGTAAGAATTTCACATTCCAGCTCAATTAATCTAGGTTCGGAAGAACACTTCATGCGCTCAAAAAAACAGACGGACTAACAAAGATTTTCCAATTGGTCCATGCATTCAAAATCTCAATTTAGTCATCAGACTTCATGACACGAGAGCGTTTTCAGATAGGTCCATCCCTTTGCCCTTTTGTCCTTGAAAATACTCAGAATTCGGTCGGTTTTAGTTTGAAAGTCACTTTTCTGGAAACCCTTATCAACCACGACAAATCAGCAAATGGAAGTTAAATCTTTCCTCTAGCATAATACGTTTTAATTTCGAAAATTGGTCGACGGGAACCCTTATCCTTTTCAGTTTTCATCGTACGATCGCCCAACAAATTTTATGTAATCGGGAGCTCTTTTCAGAACCCACGATCGCCCCACAAACTTTTAATGATCGGGAGCTCTTTTCAGAGCCCGTTGGACCCCCGATCGCCAAACAAACTATATGTGATCGGGAGCTCTTTTCAGAGCTCGCTGAACCCCCGATCGCTCCACAAACCGTTCAATTTGCAAATAAAAGACGAAGGTAGGTAGGAGATAGAGGGAAGAATCTGGAAGGCCCAAAACACTGTTTGAGCTGTTTTTTGGAAATAAAACTGAGCTGGTGAGCAGCACTTTGCGAACAATATTCTCCGACGCGTTTTTTCAAACTGTCGTAGACTTCTTCAGGGAGTTTTAATTTACAAGTTAAAATTTAACGCCTGTATTTATAAGCCATAGTTAGCGGCTATAATGGGGCCAAAGACCAAAAAGGCTTGGCCGGACATACGAACAGGAACAAAGGAAATTTGAAAATCTTGTGGGTAAGGTGAGAAAAATATTATGAGAGCCACGGTTTTAGCTAAATAAAAAAAATACAAATTTAAAAAATTGTCAAAAGAATTATTAAAAACATTTTTTAAAAGTTGTTTGAAAAATGTTTCGAAAAATTATTTTAAAAGATTGGATACCGACTGGTGGAATCTGGTCTCGAACGTGTGGGGCAAGCTCCGGTGCAAGGCGAACGGAGATTTCGGCACAAGATCCAGTCCACCTCAAAAAGAGGAAAAAGCTTAAAGGTGAGACGTGGATTAAGGTGTCGCTTCAACCTCAAGAAATTAAGACACTTGTTCAAATAACTTTTATTTCATAATGATCTCAAACAGGGTACATCTTAAGGTGGTCTTCCACTCAAAAATTTGTATTTTTTGTCAAAAAACTTTCATTTTGAAAATGGTGCTTTTTGGTATCTTTAACCATTACTCTTTCATTCTACAGCTTCCTTTTTTCCATATTCAGGAGGTAAAGTCAAAAATTTTGCTAAATTCCTTAGCGAGTATGAATTTTCACCTTAGCAACGACCATAGCAACGGTTTGTTTATGAAAACAAAACGCAGTTGCAGTCAAAAGGAAACGACGGAATTTCTCCTGGGACCCCTCCCTGGTTATTCCCGTTGTTTATTGACATTTCAATCAGGCATACATGCAGTGAGTTACGAGCACCCAAAATGGCGGATGATATGTGGCGACACTATTTCCCAACTTATCATCCACCATTTTGGTCGTATTCGTTCACTCTATTCCTATTGCGATTTTGCTTGATAATTTATTTATCAATGCCACCAAAGGCTCGTTCTGGTTACACAAAAAAGCGTAAATATCGTGGAAACCAGTACTCTACTGAATCGAAGCGTTCGAAGAAGGAAAAAACGAGTGTCAGCACCAAAGGTCTTGGGAAAGAATGTTCAGCTTCTGCCCGCAAGATTCCAGCAGGTCTGACCACCGCATCTTCTGAGGGTATCAAGGAGTGTAAGGAGTCAATCATAAGTGGATTTCGGTTTGTAGATATGAGAATTTTGTCTTCTGTGATGGAATGTATGCCATGCAAAGAATGCTTTGTTTGTGATTTAATTTTACAAGAGCAAGCTATGAAACGCAAAGGTTGTGCCTCGAATCTTCGTTTGCTTTGCTGCTCGTGTGGTTGGTCTATGGAATTCTTTACTTCAGCTCAAATAGGCCGTTTCTTTGAAGTAAACAGAAGATTTGTGTATGCTTCAAGATCTGTTGGTTGTGGACGTGCGGCAGGTAAGAGGTTTTGTGGACTTATGAACATGCCGCCACCTCCTAGACCTACACCATATGCTCGCCATAATAAAGAAATACTCCGAGCAGTAAAGAAGATCTCACTGGAGACAATGCGTGATACTGCAAGAGAGATTCACGATATCAAGCCAGGTTCAGATGAGGGCATAGCAAGATGTGGAGTGTCTGTTGATGGAACATGGCAGAGAAGAGGCTTTTCTTCTTTAAATGGCTGTGTGAGTGCTATTAGCATGGATACAGGGAAAGTGGTAGATGTTGAGCCCCTAAGCAAAGTTTGTATCAAGTGCAGGGAGCATGAAAATGATCCTGACACCCCAGAAACTACTGCATGGAGAGCAGACCACAGAGCCTCTTGCAAGGCAAACTTTAAGGGTTCAGCACCAGCTATGGAACCAGAAGGCGCCCTTCGAATGTTTCAAAGGTCAGTAGATCTGCATAAGCTGCAGTATGATGAATATTATGGCGATGGTGACAGCAAAAGTTACTCATTAGTCAAAGATGTATACCAAGTCTATGATATTGAAGTTCAAAAGAAGGAATGTGTTGGCCATGTTCAAAAACGACTGGGAACAGCTTTACGAAAGTTAAAGAAGGAAAAGAAAGGGATGGGTGGGAAAGGCAGGCTGACAGATGCCATGATTGACAGACTGCAAAATTACTATGGAATTGCCATTCGAAGCAACTCAGGTGATCTTGCTGCCATGAAGAAGGCAATTTATGCCAGCTTGTTTCACTGTGCTTCTTCTGCAGACAGTAATTACCATGGGCATTGCCCTGAGGGTCCTGAAAGCTGGTGTGGTTTTCAGCGGGACAAGGTCAATAGGACAAACACTTTCAAACATGGAACTGGCCTACCTTTAGATGTCAGAGAGGAAATCAAACCCATTTATAAAAGGTTGAGTGAGGACAGCCTTCTCAGCAAATGTCTTGATGGCAAGACTCAAAACCAGAATGAGTCACTCAATGGTATGGTTTGGGAGCGTGTGCCAAAGGGGGTGTTTGTTGGTTCTGAAGTACTGCAGCTGGGGGTTTATGATGCTGTCGCTCACTTTAATATTGGTTCAAGAGCAGCTATTAAAGTGTTTGAGAGTCTTGGAATTCCCCCAGGTGAATTCTGTATAAATGAATGCCAGCAGTTGGACAAGATTCGTGTTTTGAAAGCTGAATACAAGTTCCAAGAGAAGAACAAGACAAGGAGGAGGCTACTCAGGGGAAAAAGAAAGAAAAAAAATGACAAATCCCAGGAAAAGGAGGGTGACATATATGCACCTGGTGCATTTTAATGAGAACATCAAAGAGCTTAGCTTAAACTTTCCAAAAGGCACCAGTTGCTTTAGTGATTATTTTGATTGATCAACTTAAATCTTTAAACTTGATTTTCTCAGTTTTGCAATTGTGAGAGAGTGCCCGTCACGGCAAAAAGGATTTCTTGAAAAGTATTAAACCAAAAGGGATGAAATTTTCAGGGAGGTTTGCTTGAGTATAGTTCTGTGTTGTGAACCTAAAATTATTAGTGATTTTTAGTTACATGGTTGTTGACAGATGTATCCATGGTGATAATACAAACAAAAATGTTGTAATCAAGGAACAGTTGCAATTTTATAATAGCTTGGCATAAAAAATATGGGTTTTCTGAGGTTCATGACATAAAGCCATCTTTGTACTTAGTTTTGATACCAATTTCAGGTGAATAGGACCGCTAGTTCTTGAGATATCCTTTTTACAAGAACACCATTATTTTCACAGTTGGGGGCCCAAAACTTGGTTACCATGGCAACGACATGTCTATCAAAATTCTTAAAAGTATCAGTTTGAGGTGATCTCTCCAATGGTACTTAAATAACTTAGGTAAAGCATAAACTGAATTTTTTTAAAATTTGAGTGGAAGACCACCTTAACAGACGGTCTCCATGGATACAAAATAGTCAATACAAACACAATACAAAATCCTTGATATAAGAAAAATAACCATGTAGATAACCTTTATTAACTGATTCTGATCTTGTAATATTTCTCGTTTAATTATTTATTGTTCATTCAAATATTTTTTTTGCAGAGATAAGGCAAGAGAAGCGTTGTTTTTTTTGTGGAAACATATGGATTGGTGCCACGGTCAATACAAGTTGTTGCGTTCGACGTTAGGAGAACGCTTCGTAATCTTTGGGGATCCTGTGGTCGATGGGATACCTGTGCATGCCAGGCGTGAAGATTCGAGATTTTTGGTTACTTGGACGGGCGATGTTCAAAATCTGCGCCATTTTGAATAATTATTAAGCGCGCGGACGAATTTTAAGCCCAATAGCCGGCCAAAGAAATTGCGGGCTCACCTGGTCATAATTAATTTCCTTTATTATGATAACTATTTCTAAATAGAAAAACACATTTTATCATCCCCGTACAACACAGAAAATGTGGTGTTAGATCTATAAATGCATGTTGTGAAAGCTTTACAGTTTCTCTTTCATTTTATACTAAATTTTAGAAGTAGTTCACATTTTCAAAATTGTTTAATAACATAGATTTAAATAAAATTAATGCTTACATTTAAGCACGTTTTCATCTATTCTCTTACTACTTACTAACACTTAACTACCACACCAACTACAGTAAAACTTGTATATGTACACGCCCGATGGACTGCGACGACTGCCTCTTCAAAAACCATACGATATAACTAGCCTTTAAAACCTTTTCGTACACAGAGTAAATACAGGTTTCACAATACGCCATAACCCTTTATTTGACAACATACCATAGGCATATTCATCTATCCTAATAACCAAAAAACAATATTTCCCCTTTGAAATGCCGAACGCACTTCCCTAATCTCCGATTACTACTAGTTGATAAGAATAATCTGCTTCATGATATGGATCTGTCTGAAATTGAAAGGAAATAAAGTTTGAAAGTTGTAAAGGTGAGCTAACCCAGAAAAAACATGTTATATAATTGACGTACAGAGTGTTAAGAAAATAAAACAGCCATAAAACATGAGTTATGCCATTTTTTTGCCAATAGTTAAAAAATGCATAGATACAAGTCATACAATGATGGATTAAACATTCGGCTTTATGTTTTATTTACCGACATAGACAAATGCTTTTGAGAGCTTACCTGAAGAGAAAAAAAAATCAGGGCCATCCTACATAGTATGGATAGGTTTTCCATATCTCAGGAGGCTTACCATTCGTAACATAACAAGAGTTATCACTGCTAAAGACGTACCTGGTTGAATCTTGCCAGAAGGTCATTGATGACCTGCGGAAACCCACAAGGACACCAGGAATCTGTCCAGGGGATGAACTGGCTTTTAAGCTTCTGGTGGAAAAAGAAATAAGAGAACATGTAAGTGTATTTACAATGCTACTTAGGGACTAGAGAGGGAGACCTTGAGACTTGGTGAAGTGCTTGGTTGGTCATTTAGAATAGCAAACGTAACAAATAACTTTGTTGTTTTAGCCTAAGAATTCAGTTGACAAAGAGCCTGTGGTAAAAGTATCTGGAGACGGGGTGAGAATGTCCCATAAAAGCTTCCTATTTGTGTGTTCATTTTCACTTCTTGGTGAAGGTCAGTGAGTGCTGTCAAGTTCAGGTAACTTCTTGCTTTTAGGTGTAGTATTTATTAATATCATTATTTTGACTCAATGGTAACTGCACAAACATGTATTTCATTTTGTTGCATTCGTTTAGTTTTGTTCCTTGTGTCATTATTCACAGGAAACCATACCTTTGCACTAATTAAAGGATATGAAGACTATGAGACCCTTAACACGGGGTTTAAAAATGTCCGATATGCCATAAGTAAGCTTGTGGAGCAGGGATACATGGAGATTGATGGAAATAAAGTTCACCTACATTTCCATCTGGGAGGTGACTACAAGGTTAGTGAAATCCATGTGCTTTATGGTTTTTGATTTAAGATAGAATATATCATGGCTTAAAAAGTGACTGTTAAAATGTTTTTATTCTCTTTTTACAATAATTACTGTTAGTTGCAATGGGCATGAAAGGGGCAACATCAAACAACTCTTTCATCTAATGTTTAATCCACAAAAAATTAAAGACAGGCAAGTACCACTATTAACTTTTAAAACATAGTTAATCAACATAAAAACATAGTTAATCAACATAAAAACATAGTTAATCAACATGTTACTATGTTTCATGAATATAACTATATTAAAAAATGAACACTGTGCAACTATGCCTGTAGGTGCAACATGTCTGTCTTCTATGACACTTACAATTCCCAAAGCACGAAGAGAAAGTTTGGGCCCAATTGGACAAGAGATCCTGGATGCTAATCTCTGCCACTGTTCGATATCCCTCCAGAAAACATAGTCATCAATGAGCTTCACCTAATGCTACGAATAACCGATAGACTTGAGCGGGGACTGATTTTAGAAGTACTCGACTGGGATGAGGTTTGTGATTTTCTTTGTAAAAACAATACTAATTACTATCTTCAAATAATCTCAAAATGGCAGTATTCAGCTTACTTTTGTAAATGTTCTTATTTTGTGTTAGACTGAAAACAAGACAAACCTGCTAATCAGAGAAAAACAGGAGCACCTCAATAAACTTCTGGCGACAGTTAGATCGATAGGAATCCCCTTAAATGTGTGGAAAAATACAGAAACAAATTGAGTGGACTTCTCTTCTTGGAGCTGCGAAGCGTTCTCTGCTCAAGAACCAGTGAACTGCTCAGTCTGTAGTTATCTCGCTCTTTTTGTTTCATTATTTGTCAGTCGTCTCTTGAAAAAGAGTCGTTGGACTGTACATGGGTAGATGCAGTCGTTTGGTTTAAAGTTATAATCATTTTAGAATAAAGTAGATGTTTTAAGCATAATTTTATTGACATACCATACGATGGGAAAGAGCACAGAATCGTGTCACTGGCCGAACGCACTAGCACTGGCTAGTTGGCTGTTGAATAACAGAAAAATGTTTGTTTCTTTCTTTAATGTTTACAGTTCTTATATCAAATAATAATCAGCCTCTAATTATTATCCTAAATAATGGGCAAAGACGAAGACTAAGACGAAATCACAGTTTTGCTTATTTATTATTAAAAATACCATATTTCCTGTTGACGTGCCTCTATTTAGAAGAAGACGTCTAAATTGCAAGAAAATAAGTGACATACTTGAAATACATATTTTTGGATCAAAACAGATCAGTGGTCATTGTCTTACTCAACTATTCGTTGCGTCTATAAAGGCTTTTAAAACGAGCCACTTTACTTAGATTAATGAAGTCTTTGTCCCTCCCCCAAGGCACGAACTCAAAATACTTCTACCCATTATCATTCTTGCACATAACCCTAGTAATCGCAGATTTCTACTAACATGACATGCTTTCATGTCTCTATTTTCCATCTGGAACGGTTTAAAAAAGAAACAATTGTCATGGCCATACATCCCTGTGTTGGTTAGAGTTTGGTATCACTGTCAGAGCTAAACCGCAAGATTGATTTTCGATAAACTCGCATAAAGTCTAGAACTTACTTAACAAAGGGGCAAATTAATGAAAGTCAAGGGTGAAACGTGTTGTTTACGCTCTTTGAAGAATCATTCTCTATACCAATACAATTTTGATGAAAAAAAAGCCCACAAGAAAATGTTTTTGTTGACTTCAAAGTCTTGGTCATTGTATGTCTATTAGATGATAAATTCCTAAAAGCAACATTTAAATCCTAGGTTTAAGACTTGTTAAAGACAAAAATACGTGGATGAATACGAAATCTTGCTTAACTTTAGCGCAGACTACCTTATCGTGGATCAGTTTATGTAATTGTCTTTACTTGCTTTCAAACCTCGTAAGCTCATGTAAACAGACATCTTGTACTAATTTACTGTCAGTTTTTTAAGGTAATATGCCACGAAGCCGATTGAGCTGTCTATCCGACATGGTCATAGCAAACCTTTATGCGGCAAAAGATTCGACTGACGAAGCGCTAATGCTCGATCGAAAGGTCAACTTGAATACTCTTTACGGTGGCCAATTTAAATTATCAACTTAGTTGATAAAACCGAGTTTAATTATTATGCTCCCTCACTGACGCAGTACCACAGTTTCTTTTGAAACTTCTGCCTTTTTTTTTTTGGATCAAAACAGATCAATTGTCAGTGCTTTATTCAACTTTTCGTTGCGTCTATAAAAGGCTTTGAAAGTCAGACCACTTCAGTTCGATTAATTAAATGTTTGTTTTCCTCCCCTAAGGCACGAACTCAAAATACCTCTACCCATAATCATTCTTGCACATACCCACAGTAATCCCAGATTTCTATTAAAATTGCATGCTTTCATGTATCTATTTTCCATCTGGAACGGTTTAAGAAATAAAAACTTGCCATGGCCATACGTCCCTATGTTGGTTGGAGTTTGTAACATTGTAAGAGCTAAACTGCAAGATTGACTTCTGATAAGCTCGCATAAAGTCTAGAACTTTTTTCGACAGGGGAGCAAATTAATGGAAGTCAAAGGTGAAACTACTGTTTACGCTCTTTGAAGAATCACCTCTCTATACCAATGCAATTTTTGATGAAAAAGCCCACAAGAAAATCTTTTTGTTGTTTTGCTTAAAAAAAGTACAAACACAACTCAATAGTAAACGGTTTTCTGAAGAGTCATGTTTTCGAAATTCGAAGTTTGAAAAGACCGAGCAAGGCTGACCTAACTTAAGATGATTATCAATGAACCATTTCCCAATTGAAATTGCTATAGAAGAACGGTACTCACATTGTGAACAAAACTATTGTTTCATCGTTTCTAATTCTCCTTTCAGTTTGGTGCATATTCCCAACTACGCTTCTGTGTCAAAACTATTAAATCGGATGGTCGGGCGAAAAGCTTTAACGTATCTTGCCTTAAGCGTTTTTCTAGGTTTTTAAATAGTATCAGACATTCTTTATAATACAGGCTTCACTGTATAAAAGTCTCATTCACACACATACCTGCTCTCCCCGAAGAGTTGCCAGCTACACCTGAGCAATTTCAGGAGAATCTGAGAGTTCGAAAGGATTGATCGGGGAACTAAGCTAAGATTGAGAAGATTTGACAAGTAAGTTGACTTGATGATTTGCAAATCTTTCCCATTATAGGTATCGATAAGTGCAAATCTTTGATAAATCTCTGGCAGCTGGCTTTTATATTTACCACACCCGCCTTGCCTGGGAAATAATCTGAATGAGCGCTTACTTCGTTATATGTCTAAGAAGGCTCCTACAACATGATCTGTCATGCATTTTGACTTTCGAAGGAAGACGATACAATTGGAATTTGTAGACATTCAAAAATTTTTTTTCGTCTCTCAAAGTTCATAGGGTTCCATATTTATTGGATTTTCTTCTGTTTTGACCGTATAGTCTTGATCGTAGTATTCAATTATATGCTAAATACCTAAAAGCAACATTTAAATCCTAGGTTTAAGACATTTTAAACACAAAGATGCGTCGATGGATAAAAAATCTCGCTCAACAATAGCTCAGACTGCCTTATCATGGATCAATTCTTATAACTGTTTCAACTAGCTTTCAAACCTCGGAGAACAGACATCCTGCACTAATTTACTGTCAGTTTTTAAAGGTAATATGCCATTGAGCCGGTCAAGCTGTCTATCTGAGATCGTCATAGCAAACCTTTATTCAGTAAAGCATTCGACTGATGAATCTCTAACGCTCGAAAGATCACCTTCGATACTCTTTACGGCGTAAGTTATATTATTATACTCCCTCACCGACGCAGTACCACAGTTTCTTTAGAAACTTCCGCCCTTTATTTTTGGATCAAAACAGATTGATGGTTACTGTTTTACTTCACTCTTCGTTGCGTCTATAAAAGGCTTTGAAAAACAGACCACTTTACGTCGATTAATTAGGTCTTTGTCCCTCCTCCAAACACGAATACAAAATATTTCTATTTTGTGTCTTCTATTAACATGACATGCTTTTATGTATCTATTTCCATCTGGAACGGTTTAAGAAAGAAAAAATTGTCATGGCCATACATCCCTGTGTTGATTGGAGTTTTCTAGCACTGGCAAAGCGAAACCTCAAGATTGACTTTTGATAAGCTCGCATAAAGTCTAGAACTTACTCAGCAAGGCAGTAAATCAATGGAAGTTAAGGGTGAAACTTACTGTTCACGCTCTTTGAAGAATCGTTTCCCTATACCAAAGCAATTTTTTTTTATAAAAAAAGGGTAATTCAGTGTTATCAACTGAGTTGTAAACGTAAGTTGGCCACCGCAAAAACTGGTCAATTTACGTTTTCAACTCAGTTGATGACACAAATTACCCCGTTATTCTCTCTCATCCAAAAAGCACCACAGTTTCATTAGAAACTTAGCCCCTTTACTCTTTTGATGAAAAAGCTTACAAGAAAATGTTTTTATTTGTTTGCTTAAAAGAAGTACAAGCAAAATTCAGAGGTGAACAGTTTCTGAAGAGTCATGTTTTCGAAATTCGAAGTTTGAAAAGACCAAGCAAAGCTAACCTAATTTAAGGGGATTATCAATAAACCATTTCGAAATTGAAAATGCTATCTGAAGAACGGTTCTCTCATTGCAAATAGAACAATTGTTTCTTTTTTTCTAATCCTCCTTTAAATCTAATGCATATTTCCAACTACGCTTCTGTGTCAAAACTATTGAATCGGATGGTCATGGTCGGGCGAATTCCTATAATGCATCTTGCCTCAAGCTTTTTTCTAGGTTTTTAAATAGTATGAGACATTCTTTATGATGCAGGCTTCACTGCAATAAAGTCTCATTCACACACATACCTGCTCTCCCCGAAGAGTTGCCAGCTAAACCTGAGCTATATTCAGGAGAATCTGAGAGTTCGAAAGGACTGATCGAGAAACTAAACTAAGATTTTGAAGATTTGACAAGTAAGTTGATTTGATTATTTACACTGAATCTCTTCCATGATAGGTATCGATAAGTGCAAATCTTTGACAAATCTGTGGCAACTCGCTTTTGTATTTGCTACACCCGCTTCGCCTGGGAAATAATCTTAATGAGCACTTACTTCGTTATACGCTTAAGAAGGCTCCCATAACATGATCTGTTTTGCCTTTTGATGATTTACACTGAATACTTTCCACTATAGGTATCGATAAGCGAAAATCTTTGACAAATCTCTGGCAGCTTGCTTCTGTATTTGCCGCACCCGCCTTGCCTGAGAAATAATCTCAAACAACACTTAGCTCGTTGTACGCCTAAGAAGACTCCTACAACATGATCTGTTTTCCCTTTTGACTTTCAAATAAAGACGATACAATTGAAATTTGTAGACATTTAGCCTTTTTTTTTATCCCCGAAAGCTTTCAGCGTTCCATTTTTATTGGATTTTTTGCTGTTTTGATTTCATAGTCTTGGTCATGGTATGTTAATTAGAAGCTAAATACCTAAAAGCAACATTTAAATCCTAGGTTTAAGACTTTTTTAACACAAAGATACGTCGATGGATACGAAATTCGCTTAACAATAGTCCAGAATGCCTTATCATGGATCAGTTTGTTAACTGTTTCGACTAGCTTTCGAGCCTCGGAGCCTAATGTAATCAGACATCCTGCACTGATTTTCTGTCAGGTTTTAAAGGTAATATGTTACAAAGCGCTAACGCTCGAGAGGTCAGCTAGGATACTCTTTACGGTGGCCAATTTACATTATCAATTTAGTAGATAAAATTAAGTTATATTGTTATACTCCCTCACCGACGCAATATCACAGTTTATTTAGAAACTTCCGCCCTTTATTTTTGAATGAAAACAGATCAAAAGTTACTGTCTTACTCAACTATTCGTTGCGTCTATAAAAGGCTTTGAAAAACAGGGCACTTTACTTTGATTAATTAAGTCTTTGTCCCTCCCCCAAGGCACGAACTCAAAATACTTCTACCCATTATCATTCTTGGAGATAGCCACAGGAAACCCGGATTTCTATTAACATGGCATGCTTTTAAGTATCTATTTTCCATCTAGAACGGTTTAAGAAAGAAACAATTGTTATGGCCATACGTCAATGTATTGGTTGGAGTCTGGAAGCATTGTCAGAGCTAAGCCGCAAGGCTGACTTTTGAAAAGCTCGCATAAAGTCTAGATCTTTCTCAACAGGGGAGCAAATTAATGGAAGTCAAGGGTGAAACTTATTGTTTACGCTCTTTGAAGAATCGTTTCTCTATTCCATTACAATGTTTGATGAAAAAAGCCCGCAAGAAAGTCTTTTTGTTGTTTCACTTAAAAGAAGTGCAAACACAGTTCAATAGTGAACAGTATTGAAGAGTCATGTTTTCGAAATTCGAAGTTTGAAAAGACCGAGCAAAGCTGACCTAATTTAAGATGATTATTAATGAACCATTTCGGAATTGAAAATGATATTTGAAGAACGGTACTCACATTGCGAATAAAACTATTGTTTCATCGTTTCTATTTCTCCTTTTAATCTGGTGAGTAGTTCCGACTACACTTCTGTGTTAAAACTGTTGCATCAGATGGTCATGGTTGGGCGAAAAGACATGAATCATGACTCTTGGGCACACAGGAGGCAATCATGGTATCTGAGAAGGAAGTCACTTCATTTCTTTCGTTGTAAACATGAACTTCAAGAGTTTTAAGCTCAAAAAGACCCATAATTTCGAACATTTTTGTTGTTGTTTACAGGAACCTGAAGAATGGCTCAAACTGGATTGATTCTTGTTCCTTTACTCTTGTTGTCCATCGTGATTCTAGGTAAGATTTCCCAATATGCAAATCTGTAAATCAGAATCTTGAACATTTGATAGTGTAGTGGACAGGGGACGGGAGCCTGGGAATATTAAAGCCCGGAGGAGTACTGGGCCGGGGTTAGAAAGGAAAAGGAGGGAATCGGAAAGAATGCGAACGAAATTATATCATCACAAAATAGATATCCCAATGCTAGCACCACTACTGTAAAACCCAGATCCCCGATCATCTTGCCGCTAACGAATTGATTTTCTTAATTATTATCTCAGTGCAGAGTAGATCTCCAGAAATCTGTAACTCGAAGTCAGAAGTCAAGTTACTTGCCTCAGACGAACGACCTCCAAGGCATGAATGGATAGACACAATACGAATAAAAAAGGGTCTCTCCAGTGACCCGGAGAGGAAAAAAAAAAAAAAAAAAAAAAAAGAGGGGAATGCAAAAAAATTTGCTTAGAAGATCGGACAGGTTGCGTATCCTTTGCGTCGAGGGTTTTGCCTTAGCTTGCCAATGCTGGGGATACAAAAATCTGCCCGACTTTGGGCCTAACGTCCCAATTGAAAAGGCTACTTATTTAAATGGTTGGTGCGTGGGGGAATGGTTCAGCTTTGGAATGCCGTTGTAAGTGCCTAGAACCCAGTCCTCTCTGTTCCGAAGACGTTTGACAAAGCTTCTTGGCCGCCAACTAAGTCAAGTATATAACTTAAGTGCAACATATGATTTGTTTCATAAATTTTTTAGTGATAGTCGAGTTGGGAATTGATTAGATTTGTCTTTGTTCTGCATCACTGTTTATTTAATAGGGCTGCCAGTCAAGATAAAAACTGTTCAAGTCTTAAATATATATGGCTGGTGTGTTATCTCCCTCGGTACCTGAACTAGGAAAGGTTACGTAGGAATAAGATGCGGACTAAAATGAATGATCGACTGATAAATGAGACTTGTTTGTCTCAGTCTCTTAGCACAGACTGGGAATGTTATAATAGACTCAAATAGACCAAAATTGAAAATCAAGCACAAAAATACAACTATCCCAAAAATCCTTGAAAATAAACACATTTTTATCTGATGGAAATCAAATTTGCTTGATTTTCTCTCTTTGTGGAAAAAGTAACAAAGCTTGATTGTTTTCGAGAGATTTAGTAAACAGCACAGGGACTAAGGATGTTTGTTTCTAATACAGGCTAGTTGCTATGTATGAATTTACATAAGTAATGTTTTATAGTTTTATGGTTTTATAGAAATACCCTGCACTCCCAATGATTATCATCCTCAGTCCAAGAGGCGAAGCCACAATAATATTTGATGAATAAAGCTTAGCATACAGCTTCAGACATTTTTTCATGAGTGAAATTCCAATCCTAAAGCAGTCATCAATGTTCCCTGGGAACACCTGATTTTCTATCCCTAATTCTCCATTTTTTTAATTTTCCTTTCTCAAATTCCTGATTTTCCATCTCTAATTCTCTATTTCCCATTCTCCAATCTCCATTATCCATTCTCAATTCTCCATTTCCCATTTGCCATCGCCTATTATTCATTTCTCATTGTCCGTTTCCCATTTTCAATTCTCCCATCTCCGTTCCCCATTTACTATTTCCAATTTCTCATCGCCCACTCTCCATTTCCCATTTCCCGTTCTCCATTTTCCATTGCCTATTCTTCATTTCCCGTTGCCCATCCTCTATTTCCCATTCTCCATTTCCCATTTCTCGTTCTTCACTTCCCATTCTCCATTCTTCATATCTCCTTTCAGTCACATCCTTCCATAACCATTGGTTACTCGCATAACTCTGATTTGTGTCAAAAGATAAAGGCACAACCATCTCCCTTCGGTCCTTTGAGAGAGACCAGCCTCTCAAGCAGAATTGGTGAATTCCCACCATTTATTAACAAGACGTGAGTTGTGTCACTGACTGATTTACATCAGCAGGATGTTTCTGTGGCAATTATGTACCAACTTTCAAGAAAAAGGAAAACCAAATGAAAGCCGAAATAACTCAAGGATTTACACGAGAAATTAATTGCTCTAAGCGTTAAGAGTTTGTACTAAGAAATACGCAGTCGCAAGAAATTCTATTTTAGTGACACGAGACTTGTGGACTAAAAAAAACTGCAAAAGACAAAACTGCTTAAAAAGCTATAAAATTAAGTCGCAAGTTTATCGTTAGGCATTCTGTCTGTTCTAAGGGACGATTAAAGGAAAAATATTCGAAATCAGCAGAGTTCAAACTGATGTTTTCGCAATTTTCTGCAGAAAGTAATGTACTGGCAAGTCTTTTCCGCGCCTAGAATCTCGTTTAAATAAAAATTTTGGTGGAAAACTTTTGGTTGAGTCACAAGAAAATTTACCAGATCCCCCCAAAGGCTCTGTAGTATTCTTCAGGCCCCGGTTGTTCGAAGGGTGGATAACGCTACGCACTGAACAACCACGCTCTCAGGCAGTCAATTTTCTATAGTCCCCTTTAATACTCTGTTAGCAGAGACTGATCCCTCCTCCGTTCCCCTTGAAAACCATGTTACCCACCCCCCCCCCTTCGCCCTTCCTTTCACCCTTCATACCTTTGCAATTTGATTGATCACTCAAAACAACCCTTGCAATATCTGATTCGTTGTTTAAATAAATTATGTAATCGGGAGCTCTTTTCAGAACCCACGATCGTCCCACAAACTTTTAATGATTGGGAGCTCTTTTCAGAGCCCGTTGGACCCCCGATCACCAAACAAACTGTATGTGATCGGGAGCTCTTTTCAGAGCTCGCTGAACCCCCGATCGTTCCACAAACTGTATGCGATCGGAATCTCTTTTCGAAATCCCCAACCATCCAATGTTTCTTCACATGATGCCGCCATACGTTGACGTTGTTTACCCAACGTTCAATTTGCAAATAAAAGACGAAGGTAGGTAGGAGATGGAGGGAAGAATCTGGAAGGCCCAAAACACTGTTTGAGCTGTTTTTTGGAAATAAAACTGAGCTGGTGAACAGCACTTTGCGAACAATATTCTCCGACGCGTTTTTTCAAACTGTCGTAGACTTCTTCAGGGAGTTTTAATTTACAAGTTAAAATTTAACGCCTGTATTTATAAGCCATAGTTAGCGGCTATAATGGGGCCAAAGACCAAAAAGGCTTGGCCGGACATACGAACAGGAACAAGGGAAATTTGAAAATCTTGTGGGTAAGGTGAGAAAAATATTATGAGAGCCACGGTTTTAGCTAAATAAAAAAAAATACAAATTTAAAAAATTGTCAAAAGAATTATTAAAAACATTTTTTTCAAAGTTATTTGAAAAATTTTTCAAAAAATTATTTTAAAAGACTGGATACCGACTGGTGGAATCTGGTCTCGAACGTGTGGGGCAAGCTCCGGCGCAAGGCGAACGGAGATTTCGGCACAAGATCCAGTCCACCTCAAAAAGAGGAAAAAGCTTAAAGGTGAGACGTGGATTAAGGTGTCGCTTCAACCTCAAGAAATTGAGACACTTGTCCAAATAACTTTTATTTCATAATGATCTCAAACAGGGTACATCTTAACAGACGGTCTCCATGGATACAAAATAGTCAATACAAACACAATACAAACTCCTTGATATAAGAAAAATAACCATGTAGATAACCTTTATTAACTGATTCTGATCTTGTAATATTTCTCGTTTAATTATTTATTGTTCATTCAAATATTTTTTTGCAGAGATAAGGCAAGAGAAGCGTTGTTTTTTTTGTGGAAACATATGGATTGGTGCCACGGTCAATACAAGTTGTTGATAAGAATAACCTGCTTCATGATATGGATCTGTCTGAAATTGAAAGGAAATATGGTTTGAAAGTTGTAAAAGTTGAGCTAACCCAGAAAAAACATGTTATATAATTGACGTACAGAGTGTTAAGAAAATAAAACAGCCATAAAACATGAGTTATGCCATTTTTTTGCCAATAGTTAAAAAATGCATAGATACAAGTCATACAATGATGGATTAAACATTCGGCTTTATGTTTTATTTACCGACATAGACAAATGCTTTTGAGAGCTTACCTGAAGAGAAAAAAAATTCAGGGCCATCCTACATAGTATGGATAGGTTTTCCATATCTCAGGAGGCTTACCATTCGTAACATAACAAGAGTCATGACTGCTAAAGACGTACCTGGTTGAATCTTGCCAGAAGGTCATTGATGACCTGCGGAAACCCACAAGGACACCAGGAATCTGTCCAGGGGATGAACTGGCTTTTAAGCTTCTGGTGGAAAAAGAAATAAGAGAACACACTGTAAAATGAAAAGAGCCAAATTGACCCCAAAAGCCAAATTGGCCCCAATTTCTTGAGGGCCAATTTGGCCCATCGAGGTTCGTTTTGGACTATTTGAGCCAAAACGGGCGGAACAGGTACCATTTCAACCCCTCCAAAATCTGAATTGGCCCCTCCAAAATCTGAATTGGCTCCTATGAATTCTACTTTGGAACTTTTTCTCAATTTGGCCCCTCCAAGAGCCAAGTAGGATTGACCAATTTGGCCCCAAAAAAGTACAATAATAGTAAACACAGTGAGTAAGGTCGTTAGTTTTTGTTCTACTTTTGCTTTTGACATAGGAAGATGCTTATTATTTTTGTCATTTTTTCAGCCATTTCGGTTTAAGAAAATCCCACAGGTGTGGATCATTTCAGCTCTTTGATGCCATCTGGCCTTGATCTCATGAGGGCATCTAGAATCACTTTGGTTTGGATGTTATTCAAAATTTCTAAAGATAACCATATGATTGAACAAACTAAGTCACTGAAAATCAGAACAGTGAGCCAAGCTACTATTCTGTGTTCATAGGTTTGATTATACAATGGATTTTGAAAACACAGAGACTAAAATACCCATTCCTAAGCTATATCAAATGCTCTTTATTAATCCATGATTATCACTAGGTTACAACTTATTTTACAAAAGCTTCAATGCTATTTACAAGTCATTTCACAAGCAGTTTTATATACAATACCTTTAAAAGCAAACAGTTTTTTTTGCCCATCTATATTCAATGCACTTTTCAAAAAATGACAGCCTGTTGCAGACATAATCCAAAAAATCATATTTGATTGCTGACATATACTCAGTACACCTTTCCAAGATCATTTGCAGACACCTTTTCTATATCTGCTCATTGTAAACATCCACATCACTTTTAGGGCAGATAAAACTGGATTGATTGTCCCCAATACTTCTACAAATATGCAAAGGCCTAAATGTTGTGAGTTCTTCTTGGCTCCTGACACTGACTGCTCCATCATTTAAAACCTTCACATGATATGCATGCAAGTGGACTTCATAATGATGGGTAACAATTTCTTTCAAAACAAAAAAGACCTGTGAAGCATCTTTCCCAGGAACTGTCACAATTTTGTCTATCAGTGAGAACTGTGGTAAGAGCCCATCTCCTCCTGTGTGGACAGCTGCACCTTTTTTATATTTGGTACCAAAGACCATGCACCATTTTGCCCTGAAAAATACAACCGTCAAAAAAGATGAAAAAGATGGGTTGTCCAAGAACAAAAAACTACAACAAAAGTGCCATTGTCAAAAAATTACCATTGAATACCCTGAGCACATGTAAATATTTGTATTCTTAATACAGAATTTTTTTTTTACATTACTTGTTCTATGTAAAGTTGTTAATTCTGCTTCACCTAGTTTAAAATCTGCACTTGAATGGTGTTTGCATTAAATGAAATTACTTACTCATGAATTAGGTCTTCACCTTCCAGGGTGTCAAGCTTCTCAAGAAGCATGTTGAAGTATGCTGCCCTGTTAGCTTCTTTCTGAGTCCCTGGAAATGGCAATAATAACCTCATAATATTACAATAAGTGTCTTTGTTTTTTTTAAAAGGCATAACATATCTAATTAGACAGCAGGCTTAAAGGTTATTGGCTACAAGTTGACAAAAAATAATTGTGGCAGTTTTTTTCCAATGAATGGTCTCTACACTAAATAAATAAAAGCAGAATTGTTGGTCCTAAGGACCCCCATTAGATAAATACACATGTCTATATTGTCACAGGCAAATTCACATGCACATATGAAAGTCAGCATACTTTCAGACCAGTGGAAAATAAAATGGTTGTAATTAAATACCTGGGCCTACTTCCAAAGACTTTTCAATTGATGGATGACCATGCTTAGTGCCTGATATTTCATAGCACTGCCTCAACTGATGACGAAGAGCCAGCGTCCAAGGAATATTGGTGAAATTGCCAAGGGATGTGGCCAGCCGTTTGAGTCTTTCATGCTTTGCCTCAAATCTCATTGTCCAGGACCGTACCATGGGACCAAGCCTTAAATATCAAATGCTACATATTTACATTTTTTCCTTTTTCAATGATCAACCTTACATGTACTATAGATAACTACTGGAAAACACAAACAATAACACAAAGATTTATGTCACAAAATTATCACCCATCAAAAGAAAAGTTAAAATATTTTTAATTTCCAACTTACCTTACCATTGTCCTGGGGTAATGAAGAATATAGTGCATCTTTGGAATCACAGAGGAATTTGGGTACAACTGGGTAAAGCTAGTATGGTGATCTGTGATTAAATCCCTTAAGTAAGCTGCTTTATCAAGTGTGACTGCATCAGCAAAAACAATGTCCACTATTTCCAAAAGATTTAAGAAGAGACCCCACTTCTCATCATCACGAGGGATATGGCTGCCCATCATCAATGGAAGGAAACGGCCAAGGCACCACATCTGTGAAGCTAAAATCACATTATGATCAACAGAGCTACCAAAACACAGTTTTATCAATTTCATGAGTGAAATAAATAAAATATATATATGTATCGGTGCCATTGATCATTTACCAAAATATTCCACTACTTTTAAAAAATATACCAGAATGGTAGGATCATGATGTTAAACACATGGCAAATGTTTGGAAAATTTTGAATTACTGTAACTTGCAGTTCAAATATTACCATAACAATAAAAATGGACAAAAAGACAGCCTTTTGTGTACAAAATTAATACTAACAGTGTACACTAGGGTGACAATGCAATGATGACGAATGTATCTTGTGTCAGAGTTACAAGCAATGATTTCAAAGCTAAGACTGTATCTCTGGATAAAGCATGTTGTACGAATGAAGCTACTAATAATGCAATTTTACCTTTTTGTTTGAGAGAATTAGTGTTGGAATTTAGGGTGGCACTTGATATAACACATGGTTTGTTGGAAACATCTGGATAACCATAATCAAAATTTTTAATCCAACAATTTAAATTTTCCAAAGTGAAAAACTGCTGCTCATATATAGCATATTTGAGGAGTTCTTTGACTTCATATTGAAGAAGCCCCTCAAGGACATCATGCATTGCATCACCCGGAAGACCTTCTATGACATGGAAGTATCGTGACTGGTTCAGGGCTGATCTCAGATTTATTCCAAACTGTGAAGAAATGTCAATGGCTGAATTTTCAATGGCTGTGCACTGCTGATCATACATTGCTTTGGTGCGTAATTGGAAATCGTCTTCCACAAACTGTGGGGAATAATGAGAAAGTTATTGGATTTCAACACCACTCTTCAATTACAAACTCTATAAGACACGATTTACAACACAGTTTTTTCATGGTAAGTCACAGGATCAGGTGGTTTAATCATTAATAGAGGGGAGTATCTTTGGTTCCACATAGAATGGTTCTCACATGGCTGCTGGGAAAGTTAAGCCAAAAGTTATCACAATGAGCAAAAGCCTAGAAAAAAACTTATGAGTAGGCAGCAGAGTGCAAAGTGAATGGGAAGAGATTTAGACAGCTGCATGTAGATTGACAAAACTTATTATATTGTCAGTGGAAAAATAGTTCATCTTTTATTTTATTATATTACCTTTGAAGCCACATCATTTGCATCTCCCATGCAAACTCTGCACTTCAGTGCAGAACAGCTTCCAATTTTAAAGCCTCCAATCTCCTGGGATGCCAAATTATCACCAGAAACAAAGCTGATGGTTCCTCTCAAAGACTTTCTTTCCCCATTTATGATAAACTGGTATCCTCCATCCTTAGGAAATAAATATAGATCAAATAAAAAAAAAGAATGTTGATAGTCAAGCCCTGATCTGTCCAATATATACAATACAAATAAGACTGGTACAACATTTTTAAAGTCTGTTGCATTTCTATACTTTCAGTTTACTCTACAACAGATATTGAATGTACTGCACACTGTGGTCATTATTTAACTCTCACCTGCTCTAACTGATTGAGCTCTGTCATGAATGTTTGAAGAATTTCATTGCATCCATACTTCTTGATCACAGTTCTCTTTGCAATTGCCAGAAGCTGCATTGCCTTTAGCTGGGATCGGTGCTTAGGGTCAATATTCCCAAGAGTATAGTAAAAAACGCCTAAAATAGTATGCAACATTTAGTATGCTTACAAAGGTTAATTGATTATGACATCAAATAAGTATCTGAACTGGTTGAATCTTAATTGTGAAACAACTACACCTAAATGCCTTTCCTTACTCTCTGAGGTACATGTATGAATGTCTCATGACTTGTGACAGTATAGTGAAATAAAAATATCTCATTACCAACTTTATGTTTTGAGGTTTTGCTGCCCAGTGGATTCACAACTTCAACATCATCATAATACAATATAATCTGTAAAGCATGTGGGTCCCTAGAGAAAAGAGGGTGCTGGCGGTAAACCTGACCATCACAATAATCAGCAATCATCTCATCATGTCGTTGATGTGAGTTTTCCACCTGTTCAGAAACAATTCGTAAGAATTTACAAATAAATCACCACATTTAACATTCCACCTTTATCAAAATTTAAGAATACCACTGGGCAAAGTAATGGAAAATTACCAGCTAGGCAAATTCCCACAAGTTAAAGAACTGGTCCACATAAAACTAAGTTCCCCTATGATAAAACAAGTATGGTAAAGTGTAGATTGACTTCACCATAATTTCTGTTTACCTGTTTCAAAATTGAGGGGTTGTTCAACCACTGCTCTAAACTTTCAAGAAGAGGGATCTCAATGACTTCATCATTTAGTTGAACCCTTCTTCTTTTTGGACCTTTCTGTCGATGACCATGGAAGTTTCCAAGCACACGTTTCACAGGTTCCTGTTCAGGGGACATTACATAATGCATGTTGATTTATTACATTCCAACAAAATATCATACTGGTACAGAGACATCTAAGTTAGCCTAGCTAGCTGGTTCAAGCATAGCCCTAGCTGGTATAAAACAAGAGAAAAGACTGCACATTTCTGTCTCTGGTATTACAACTATAAATTGTTTAGGCATGTTTGAACATTGTAAGCAGAATTTGGTGTCTTTAACAGCTGTATGTTAAGGTGCTTTTCTTTTCATTAAAATAGTGATTTACTCCCTTACTATTAACAAGGAAATCCTAAATTGTACAATATACTTAATTTCTTATACTTACAACAAGACCAAAGATTTCTTTAAATGCTCGTTTTTGTCTATTTTCTGTTTCAAGGTTTTGAAATGGGCTTGCCTTCTCAGAATTTTCCTCAAATAAAGTTTGCCATGTTATGTTTTGTATCACATGATTTTCCTCTTCCTCCATATTCAAAAGCTTATTGGCAATATTTATACATACTGACTTAACAGCAGTAGAGACAAGAGAACTGGTACTCTGTACAATGTCATCCAAAGCTTTTTGTGAGAGATTGTGTGTTTCCTTGATTCGCAAAAGATATGCTGCACTCGTGTTTCTTAACTGTTCATTTTGGATATCGTCTTTGTCTTCTTCAAAAAGTGCTTCATCAATAAGCAAATCACCAGCTTGCTCTTCAGGCTCAATATCTTGCACTAAATCCTGAGGTTGTTTAACGTCACGTGCAACTCGTAGAAATCCTCTGTGCACTCTGTGTACGTGACTTCTGTACCCATAAAATTTCTTGTAAGTTCTTCCACATCCATTAATGCCACATGTAACAAAGAAATTAGGATCTTCTCTATGTACCCGCCTGAAATGGCTGATAACTAGTCCAAAATTGTCAAGGACAGCATTGCACATGTTACACGGAATACCCATCACAACTTAAACGCCACAAGGACGTAGGGATTCGGGAATGTTGAGGGGTAAACTGGTAGATCTTTAACTCGAACGAAACCGCAGCTAACGATTGGTTTACTCAACTTAAAACTGTGAACTTTTTAATGATTAAAATTTTGTTATAAAAGCGATTTCCCTCCAAAATTCGTCCTTCTTTTGCTGGTGCTTCTCTGCAGCTCCTTCTTCGTATCTCATTAGTCGAACGAACCTAGCTAGACCTCGTGCGTCGGACTCAATAATGAACTACAGTGGTGAGGAGGTTGTTTCTTGGCTCCAGTCGCATGGATTTTCTCCAGAGACTTTAGAGAGGATAGGTAAGCGAAAGAAATTTGCTTAACAACACATTTTATTGCAATTTTATGTACACAAACTTGACTCCTTCACTGATCTTTGTTCGTATCTTATCTTGCAGAAAAGGACGGTTTGGACGGTGAAGATCTCCTCGGCATTGTCCAATATGTAGAAGAACTGAGGCACTACTTTCCCTTAGTAAAAGAGCGACTAAAATTCAAGAAATTGATCTTGATGAACGCTGAACCTAGAGATGGTGCGAGTTCTTCGTCGGTAAGATAATTAATTTTCCCGCCAAAGAATTTGACGCATGCGTGATTCCCCTGACTCTCAGCGGTTTCACAACTAAAGTCATGTGTTCTCATTTTGGCGCCGAGAGATAGAGACGGTTACAATTCAAAACGGATACTGCATTTGCACAAGATGAACTTGACTTCTTTCAAGACTCTCTGATTTTAGGATTCCTCACTCCGAATTCTTAAACTTGTCCTTAAAAAAATTAATTGTTATTTTTATGTCCATATCTTAGTTTGTCTCCAATTAAGCTGAATTTTTTGCTCTTTCTCCTTCAGTGTGCAGAATCAAGTTCTACGAGCAATTCGTTTTACACGTCGACTGACGATTCACAAAACACCAGCGATGATGAAAATTTAGAACTAACATCGACACCCAATGAAAAGGGAAAATCTCCCAAGGATTTTTGTATCATGGACGAGGCGATAGAACTGGGCATTGCTAAAGTAAGTTCTTATGGGGTAAGATGGTGAAGATGGCTGGATAGTGAAGAGTACATTATCAATTCCTTTCTTCCTATTTTACCCCAAAGGAAAAAACACAAGGTGCCAGTTGGTCCGTTAAAGAAGAGAAATGTCGGGGAAAACAGCCGTCAAAAACGGTGAGATCTGCTAATTTTTATTGAAATATACTAGATATGTATTTACGTCCACTATGCATAAAACAAAGTAAACCTAATGTGTGAATTCGGTAAATTAAAAATTACTTAATTGATAACATGTTATCAGACAGTCTAATTTATTCAAAAAATATTTCTACCTATAGCTTCCTCTTGGATGGCTATCAAAGTTCCAGCTTCCATCGAGAGTAAGAAACTTTTCCGTTTTTTTTTTATTTAGTTTTTTTAAGCAATCCTTGTTAATTCATGAAAACTGAAGTGCCTAGGAGTATGATTTCCTTTCTCGATAAGTACATAGTTTGGTGAAAGTAAATTATTGATATCATCGAGGTATGATTATGTTTTTTCTCTTTTATGCACAGTTTGTTTACATTTATGGAAACTTTTTAGTCACAAAAATTACTGTTCTCCAACGACAAATAAATTTGTTCATTTGTTTACTTTTTTTACAGTTCTCTGCCTCAGTAGAGTTAGGTATCCAGGAGGGATACCTCAGTGCAAACCAGAAAAGTGAATTGGTCCGGGATGTTTGTACAAGCATCAACCACTTCACCAGCCACCCAAAGTGCTCTGAGAGGCAATGGATAGCTAAAAAAATTGTTGAAGAGTATCCATGTATGGCTGGCAAGAAACTAGTTGACTCAGACACTGAATGGGTTAGTAAATTTTAAAAATCTATCAGTTTGCTTCTTCTACTTATGGTAAAAATAGAAATTTTTGTGCTGAATTTCTTGGCTTAAACTTAGAAGGTGCAGAGTAATCACTCTGATCTTTTAAGTTCTTAAGTGTGATTGGCTGTTACCAATAATTATAACACATATCTACCATAGAATTAGATGTGTAGTGTTCAGCCAGGAGGCACAGAGTGGGAAAGGGGCAGAATAAAGTGCCAACTGAAAAACTTTAGATGATGTGAACTCCACACATTGAAAGTAATATCATTAGTTGAGTAAAGTTTACTAACAAATGTGCAAAAAAATTAGGCATTAATTTATGCAATGTCCTGACCCTTTTCCAGGGCTATTTGGAGGTCAAGATTTTCAACAGGATGAAAAAAATCCAAAAACCTAAACATCCAGCCAATCCTGCTGAAGCTGGTCCCTCTAAGGCCAAAAGGCAAAAAAAAGATTTCAGTATTTGGGCACAGCAGCCAGACTTACCTGCAGGTGAGACTCTGGCAACTTTAAAAGCCTTTGCTGAGGAAAATCGCAATGAAGTCAGGAGAAACCACCGAAAGCACAAAGCTCATAAGGATTTCATGGATAAAACATTCCCCCTCCGCCGCCATGAAATCATAACTGCCCCTAAATTGGTGAAGGCTGTGTTGATGGAGTACCCATCTCTGAAATACTTCATCCATGTAAGTATTAGCTGTAAATTGCTTGTATCTGTCAGAAATCTAAACCAGTTACAGGTTTGTTTGTTTGTTTTTTGGCCAACTTTTGGCTGATACTAGGGTACCTGTCAGAGATTGCAGTCCAATACTTTTAAATGATATGCTTCCCAATTGTACTAATTTTTTTCTTAATGGGGGAAGAGGGATTTTGTGTGTATGAAAGGCAAGTTCCTTACCAATATATTTGTGTTCCTATTAAGGGCATGAACAGTCCTTAAGAACAGCATTTCTCTCTCTGGATTCTCAGTACACATGTGGTTATGAATACCTCTAGAGTAGATTCATCGGACAAGTAAGACGACTTACATGTTATGTTTTCTGCCTTACCTTTCAATGCAGTTAAAAGCTGAGCTGTGTAGAATATTCAATGATGATAACATCCCAACCAAATTGCGGGAAAAATACCTTATGTGGCAGCAGCATATCCTAAAATATGCTGCTGCTAGCAAAGATAAGGTGGTCAATGAGGTAATGGATGGAATGGAAGCTGCCCTTAGTGAAGAGGGATGCAACAGAGAAGGTAAAAATGAGGTTTTCAATCATTTACAAAGAAGTATTATACCTTAACTTGTGTAAAACATTCTGCTGCTGTCACAGACACCTGATTAGAAGTCACCTTTGATTTTACAACTTGTATAAGCCCTGGCTTTAAGGAGAGTTTATCAAGACTGCTAGATTGGAAAGTATGCTGTTATATAGGGGTTAATGTCTCCCACTTTCACAAAAAACAAATTGTTCTGTATTTAAATTACAGAAATTAAAAGTAGGACATCCCTGCTGGTCATCAACAAAGTTCTGCGCCAGCGGAGTGGAAAGAAAAGGGGACTTCAAGAAGAAGTTGTGACCATTTTGGAGGTAGGAGTTTATAAAAACTGCTACTTAGGTACAAAAATACTACAGAACAGCTAAAATTACTGAGCCCATTTGCTATGAAGTCCAGATACTAAGCTTCAAGTACTTTGGGGTTGTATTTATTTTCCTTCTTTTTTTCCATTATTGTGATTTAGCAATTTTTTTTAAAAAAAATTTTGCTGTAGTCAAACCATAAGATAAATACTGCACATGGAATAGTTGATGTCTTTTTCCTGGGGGTTGAACACCCCACATGTACATTTGTGATATGCGCAGATACTTTGGGAGTCGTGTAGTATTTTTCAAGGCTTGAAGGGAAGACAAATTAAAAGCATTGAGCTAAATTTCCACTTCCTTTTTTAATGTTTTGGCTTATAGTTTTAGAAAAACATCCCACATATATATCATTTGAGTAAAATTAAATGAGGGTAAAGTGACCAACTGAACCCAGCAGACTAGCCAGTAATTTTGATGCTCCTTTGCACTTTGGCTTGTTTTTAATATGGTTGTAAAATTTGTTTTTATTGCAGAGAGAAGCTGATGTTGATTCAGCAGTTATAGATTACATCCAGCCACAAATTGTTATTGTTGGAGATATTTATGACATTGATCTCCTGTATATAGTCACAGAGGGGAGTATTATTTGTCAGCTCCCACAAGAAAAAATTATTGATGCTGTCATTGGGTTACTTGGCTCATTTTATGTTTTTAATGTCTCCTACAATCAGTCAAAGGCAATTTTGACTTTTTTAGAGCAAGCATTGCTTGAAATTGGGCGTGGGCAGACTCTTGTTACTGTTTCCTCCTTTTTCAATGACTTGGCAAATGCCTGAGGTAGAATCAAACAAGATTTATACTCTTGTGCAGGAGCAGGACAATTTGTTGCGGTTGTGTTATTTTGATAATTTTCTGTACTTCAAAAAATTCAGTCAGTCTTGATTATAAGCTGCCTCACATTATCACATTTGCTGAGTCATTGAAAAGGGAAGCTTTAGTTACAAGTGTCTCATGTGAAATTTCTAGCAATGTTTGCAATTTTGAGAAGTATATTGATTTAGTGAAGAGATATATTTTAGAAACTGGTTGCATTAATGTTAAAAATGTATTGTCCTATTCTTTCAAATGTTTGTCTAAGATTCTTCATAACTTTAAAATCATGGTCTGTAAAAGGTTTTAACAGTAACAATACCTAGAACTGAATAAATTAGTGTTTGAAAGATAAAATATGAGGTGTATTTTCATTATTTGATTGTGAGGGGGGATATCAGTGTGCAGAGGAAAGAGCCCTCTACTTCTGAATTGGACTCACATTGGAGCTGAATCGGCTCTTTTTAAAGGGGCCATTTGTGAGAGGGCTGAAATTTTGGGGGCTGTTTTGGCCCCTATAAATTTCAAAGTGGCCCCTGTAGTTTTCAAATTCACCCTTCACGTGGTCCAATTTGGCCCCTACAATGGGGTCGATTCAGCCCCAAAATTGGTGCCAAAAACAGCCCCATTTCAATGGGGCCGAATTGACCCTAGGCTAGTGCCAAACTGGACTCACTCGTTTTGGCCCCATTTTTGGGGCCAAATCAGCTCTTTTAATTTTACAGTGCATGTAAGTGTATTTACAATGCTACTTAGGGACTAGAGAGGGAGACCTTGAGACTTGGTGAAGTGCTTGGTTAGTCATTTACAATAGCAAACGTAACAAATAACTTTGTTGTTTTTAGCTCAAGAATTCAGTTGACAAAGAGCCTGTGGTAAAAGTTAAAGTATCTGGAGACGGGGTGAGAATGTCCCATAAAAGCTTCCTATTTGTGTGTTCATTTTCACTTCTTGGTGAAGGTCAGTGTGTGCTGTTAAGTTCAGGTAACTTCTTGCTTTTAGGTGTAGTATTTATTAATATCATTATTTTGACTCAATGGTAACTGCACAAACTTGTATTTCATTATGTTGCATTCGTTTAGTTTTGTTCCTTGTGTCATTATTCACAGGAAACCATACCTTTGCACTAATTAAAGGATATGAAGACTATGAGACCCTTAACACGGGGTTTAAAAATGTCCGATATGCCATAAGTAAGCTTGTGGAGCAGGGATACATGGAGATTGATGGAAATAAAGTTCACCTACATTTCCATCTGGGAGGTGACTACAAGGTTAGTGAAATCCATGTGCTTTATGGTTTTTGATTTAAGATAGAAAATATCATGGCTTAAAAAGTGACTGTTAAAATGTTTTTCTTCTCTTTTTACAATAATTCCTGTTAGTTGCAATGGGCATGAAAGGGGCAACATCAAACAATTCTTTCATCTAATGTTTAATCCACAAAAAATTAAAGACAGGCAAGAACCACTATTAACTTTTAAAACATTTTTGCAATAGTTAATCAACATGTTACTATGTTTCATGAATATAACTATATTAAAAAATGAACACTGTGCAACTATGCTTGTAGGTGCAACATGTCTGTCTTCTATGACGCTTACAATTCCCAAAGCACGAAGAGAAAGTTTGGGCCCAATTGGACAAGAGAACCTGGATGCTAATCTCTGCCACTGTTCGATATCCCTCCAGAAAACATAGTCATCAATGAGCTTCACCTAATGCTACGAATAACCGATAGACTTGAGCGGGGACTGATTTTAGAAGTACTCGACTGGGATAAGGTTTGTGATTTTCTTTGTAAAAACAATACTAATTACTATCTTCAAATAACCTCAAAATGGCAGTATTCAGCTTACTTTTGTAAATGTTCTTATTTTGTGTTAGACTGAAAACAAGACAAACCTGCTAATAAGAGAAAAACAGGAACACCTCGATAGACTTCTGGCGACAGTTAGATCAATAGGAATCCCCTTAAATGTGTGGAAAAATACAGAAAAAAAATTGAGTGGACTTCTCTTCTTGGAGCTGCGGAGCGTTCTCTGCTCAAGAACCAGTGAACTGCTCAGTCTGTAGTTATCTCGCTCTTTTTGTTTCATTATTTTTCAGTCGTCTCTTGAAAAAGAGTCGTTGGACTGTACATGGGTAGATGCAGTCGTTTGGTTTAAAGTTATAATCATTTTAGAATAAAGTAGATGTTTTAAGCATAATTTTATTGACATACCATACGATGGGAAAGGGCACAGAATCGTGTCACTGGCCGAACGCACTAGCACTGACTGGTTGGTTGTTGAATAACAGAAAAATGTTTGTTTCTTTCTTTAATGTTTACAGTTCTTATATCAAATAATAATCAGCCTCTAATTATTATCCTAAATAATGGGCAATGACGAAGACTAAGACGAAATCACAGTTTTGCTTATTTATTATTAAAAATACCATATTTCCTGTTGACGTGCCTCTATTTAGAAGAAGACGTCTAAATTGCAAGAAAATAAGTGACATACTTGAAATACATATTTTTGGATCAAAACAGATCAGTGGTCATTGTCTTACTATTCGTTGCGTCTATAAAGGCTTTTAAAACGAGCCACTTTACTTAGATTAATGAAGTCTTTGTCCCTCCCCCAAGGCACGAACTCAAAATACTTCTACCCATTATCATTCTTGCACATAACCCTAGTAATCGCAGATTTCTACTAACATGACATGCTTTCATGTCTCTATTTTCCATCTGGAACGGTTTAAAAAAGAAACAATTGTCATGGCCATACATCCCTGTGTTGGCTAAAGTTTGGTATCACTGTCAGAGCTAAACCGCAAGATTGATTTTCGATAAACTCGCATAAAGTCTAGAACTTACTTAACAAAGGGGCAAATTAATGAAAGTCAAGGGTGAAACGTGTTGTTTACGCTCTTTGAAGAATCATTTCTCTATACCAATACAATTTTGATGAAAAAAAAGCCCACAAGAAAATGTTTTCTTTGACTTCAAAGTCTTGGTCATTGTATGTCTATTAGATGATAAATTCCTAAAAGCAACATTTAAATCCTAGGTTTAAGACTTTTTAAACACAAAAATACGAGGATGAATACGAAATCTCGCTTAACTTTAGCGCAGACTACCTTATCGTGGATCAGTTTATGTAATTGTCTTTACTTGCTTTCAAACCTCGTAAGCTCATGTAAACAGACATCTTGTACTGATTTACTGTCAGTTTTTTAAGGTAATATGTCACGAAGCCGATTGAGCTGTCTATCCGACATGGTCATAGCAAACCTTTATGCGGCAAAAGATTCGACAGACGAAGCGCTAATGCTCGAAAGGTCAACTTGGATACTCTTTACGGTGGCCAATTTATATCATCAACTTAGTTGATAAAACCAAGTTTAATTATTATACTCCCTCACTGATGCAGTACCACAGTTTCTTTTGAAACTTCTGCATTTTTTTTGGATCAAAACAGATCAATTGTCAGTGCTTTATTCAACTTTTCGTTGCGTCTATAAAAGGCTTTGAAAATCAGACCACTTCAGTTCGATTAATTAAATGTTTGTTTTCTTCCCCTAAGGCACGAACTCAAAATACCTCTACCCATAATCATTATTGCACATACCCACAGTAATCCCGGATTTCTATTAAAATTGCATGCTTTCATGTATCTATTTTCCAATTGAAACGGTTTAAGAAATAAAAAATTGTCATGGCCATACGTTCCTATGTTGGTTGGAGTTTGTAACATTGTAAGAGCTAAACTGCAAGATTGACTTCTGATAAACTCGCATAAAGTCTAGAACTTTTTTCGACAGGGGAGCAAATTAATGGAAGTCAAAGCTGAAACTACTGTTTACGCTCTTTGAAGAATCACCTCTCTATACCAATGCAATTTTTGATGAAAAAGCCCACAAGAAAATCTTTTTGTTGTTTTGCTTAAAAAAAGTACAAACACAACTCAATAGTAAACGGTTTTCTGAAGAGTCATGTTTTCGAAATTCGAAGTTTGAAAAGACCGAGCAAGGCTGACCTAACTTAAGATGATTATCAATGAACCATTTCCCAATTGAAATTGCTATAGAAGAACGGTACTCACATTGTGAACAAAACTATTGTTTCATCGTTTCTAATTCTCCTTTCAGTTTGGTGCATATTCCCAACTACGCTTCTGTGTCAAAACTATTGAATCGGATGGTCGGGCGAAAAGCTTTAACGCATCTTGCCTTAAGCGTTTTTCTAGGTTTTTAAATAGTATCAGACATTCTTTATAATACAGGCTTCACTGTATAAAAGTCTCATTCACACACATACCTGCTCTCCCCGAAGAGTTGCCAGCTACACCTGAGCAATTTCAGGAGAATCTGAGAGTTCGAAAGGATTGATCGGGGAACTAAGCTAAGATTGAGAAGATTTGACAAGTAAGTTGACTTGATGATTTGCAAATCTTTCCCATTATAGGTATCGATAAGTGCAAATCTTTGATAAATCTCTGGCAGCTGGCTTTTATATTTACCACACCCGCCTTGCCTGGGAAATAATCTGAATGAGCGCTTACTTCGTTATATGTCTAAGAAGGCTCCTACAACATGATCTGTCATGCATTTTGACTTTCGAAGGAAGACGATACAATTGGAATTTGTAGACATTCAAAATTTTTTTTTCGTCTCTCAAAGCTCATAGGGTTCCATATTTATTGGATTTTCTTCTGTTTTGACCGTATAGTCTTGATCATAGTATTCAATTATATGCTAAATACCCAAAAGGAACATTTAAATCCTAGGTTTAAGACATTTTAAACACAAAGATGCGTCGATGTATAAAAAATCTCGCTCAACAATAGCTCAGACTGCCTTATCATGGATCAATGCTTATAACTGTTTCAACTAGCTTTCAAACCTCGGAGAACAGGCATCCTGCACTAATTTACTGTCAGTTTTTAAAGGTAATATGCCATTGAGCCGGTCAAGCTGTTTATCTGAGATCGTCATAGCAAACCTTTATTCAGTAAAGCATTCGACTGACGAATCTCTAAAGCTCGAAAGGTCACCTTGGATACTCTTTACGGTGTAAGTTATATTATTATACTCCCTCACCGACGCAGTACCACAGTTTCTTTAGAAACTTCCGTCCTTTATTTTTGGATCAAAACAGATTGATGGTTACTGTTTTACTTCACTCTTCGTTGCGTCTATAAAAGGCTTTGAAAAACAGACCACTTTACGTCGATTAATTAAGTCTTTGTCCCTCCTCCAGACACGAATACAAAATATTTCTACCCATAATCATTCTTGGACATAGCCGCAGGAAACCCGAATTTCTATTAACATGACATGCTTTTATGTATCTATTTCCATCTGGAACGGTTTCAGAAAGAAAAAATTTTCATGACCATACATCCCTGTGTTGATTGGAGTTTTCTAGCACTGGCAAAGCGAAACCTCAAGATTGACTTTTGATAAGCTCGCATAAAGTCTAGAACTTACTCAGCAAGGCAGTAAATCAATGGAAGTCAAGGGTAAAACTTACTGTTCACGCTCTTTGAAGAATCGTTTCCCTATACCAACGCAATTTTTTATAAAAAAAAAAAGGGTAATTCAGTGTTATCAACTGAGTTGTAAACGTAAGTTGGCCACCGTAAAAACTGGTCAATTTACGTTTTCAACTCAGTTGATGACACAAATTACCCCGTTATTCTCTCTCATCCAAAAAGCACCACAGTTTCATTAGAAACTTACCCCCTTTACTCTTTTGATGAAAAAGCCTACAAGAAAATGTTTTTATTTGTTTGCTTAACCACTAACTCACCACTAACCCTAAGCACAATTCAGTGGTGAACAGTTTCTGAAGAGTCATGTTTTCGAAATTCGAAGTTTGAAAAGACCAAGCAAAGCTAACCTAATTTAAGGGGAATATCAATAAACCATTTCGAAATTGAAAGTGCTATTTGAAGAACGGTTCTCTCATTGCAAATAGAATAATTGTTTCTTTTTTTCCAATCCTCCTTTAAATCTAATGCATATTTCCAACTACGCTTCTGTGTCAAAACTATTGAATCGGATGGTCATGGTCGGGCGAAATCCTATAATGCATCTTGCCTCAGGCTTTTTTCTAGGTTTTTAAATAGTATGAGACATTCTTTATGATGCAGGCTTCACTGCATAAAAGTCTCATTCACAAACATACCGGCACTCCCCAAAGAGTTGTCAGCTACACCTGAGCTATTCAGGAGAATCTGAGAGTTCGAAAGGACTGATCGAGAAACTAAACTAAGATTTTGAAGATTTGACAAGTAAGTTGATTTGATGATTTACACTGAATCTCTTCCATGATAGGTATCGATAAGTAAAAATCCTTGACAAATCTGTGGCAACTCGCTTTTGTATTTGCTACACCCGCTTCGCCTGGGAAATAATCTTAATGAGCACTTACTTCGTTATACGCTTAAGAAGGCTCCCATAACATGATCTGTTTTGCCTTTTGATGATTTACACTGAATACTTTCCATTATAGGTATCGATAAGCGCAAATCTTTGACAAATCTCTGGCAGCTTGCTTCTGTATTTGCCGCACCCGCCTTGCCTGAGAAATAATCTCAAACAACACTTAGCTCGTTGTACGCCTAAGAAGACTCCTACAACATGATCTGTTTTCCCTTTTGACTTTCAAATAAAGACGATACAATTGAAATTTGTAGACATTTAGCCTTTTTTTTTATCCCCGAAAGCTTTCAGCGTTCCATTTTTATTGGATTTTTTGCTGTTTTGATTTCATAGTCTTGGTCATGGTATGTTAATTAGAAGCTAAATACCTAAAAGCAACATTTAAATCCTAGGTTTAAGACTTTTTTAACACAAAGATACGTCGATGGATACGAAATTCGCTTAACAATAGTCCAGAATGCCTTATCATGGATCAGTTTGTTAACTGTTTCGACTAGCTTTCGAGCCTCGGAGCCTAATGTAATCAGACATCCTGCACTGATTTTCTGTCAGGTTTTAAAGGTAATATGTTACAAAGCGCTAACGCTCGAGAGGTCAGCTAGGATACTCTTTACGGTGGCCAATTTACATTATCAATTTAGTAGATAAAATTAAGTTATATTGTTATACTCCCTCACCGACGCAATATCACAGTTTATTTAGAAACTTCCGCCCTTTATTTTTTAATGAAAACAGATCAAAAGTTACTGTCTTACTCAACTATTCGTTGCGTCTATAAAAGGCTTTGAAAAACAGGGCACTTTACTCTGATTAATTAAGTCTTTGTCCCTCCCCCAAGGCACGAACTCAAAATACTTCTACCCATTATCATTCTTGGAGATAGCCATAGGAAACCCGGATTTCTATTAACATGGCATGCTTTTAAGTATCTATTTTCCATCTAGAACGGTTTAAGAAAGAAACAATTGTCATGGCCATACGTCAATGTATTGGTTGGAGTCTGGAAGCATTGTCAGAGCTAAGCCGCAAGGCTGACTTTTGAAAAGCTCGCATAAAGTCTAGATCTTTCTCAACAGGGGAGCAAATTAATGGAAGTCAAGGGTGAAACTTATTGTTTACGCTCTTTGAAGAATCGCTTCTCTATTCCATTACAATGTTTGATGAAAAAAGCCCGCAAGAAAGTCTTTTTGTTGTTTCACTTAAAAGAAGTGCAAACACAGTTCAATAGTGAACAGTATTGAAGAGTCATGTTTTCGAAATTCGAAGTTTGAAAAGACCGAGCAAAGCTGACCTAATTTAAGATGATTATTAATGAACCATTTCGGAATTGAAAATGATATTTGAAGAACGGTACTCACATTGCGAATAAAACTATTGTTTCATCGTTTCTATTTCTCCTTTTAATCTGGTGAGTAGTTCCGACTACACTTCTGTGTTAAAACTGTTGCATCAGATGGTCATGGTTGGGCGAAAAGACATGAATCATGACTCTTGGGCACACAGGAGGCAATCATGGTATCTGAGAAGGAAGTCACTCCATTTCTTTCGTTGTAAACATGAACTTCAAGAGTTTTAAGCTCAAAAAGACCCATAATTTCGAACATTTTTGTTGTTGTTTACAGGAACCTGAAGAATGGCTCAAACTGGATTGATTCTTGTTCCTTTACTCTTGCTGTCCATCGTGATTCTAGGTAAGATTTCCCAATATGCAAATCTGTAAATCAGAATCTTGAACATTTGATAGTGTAGTGGACAGGGGACGGGAACCTGGGAAAATTAAAGCCCGGAGGAGTACTGGGCCGGGGTTAGAGAGGAAAAGGAGGGAATCGGAAAGAATGCGAACGAAATCATATCATCACAAAATAGATATCCCAATGCTAGCACCACTACTGTAAAACCCAGATCCCCGATCATCTTGCCGCTAACGAATTGATTTTCTTAATTATTATCTCAGTGCAGAGTAGATCTCCAGAAATCTGTAACTCGAAGTCAGAAGTCAAGTTACTTGCCTCAGACGAACGACCTCCAAGGCATGACTGGATAGACACAATACGAATAAAAAAGGGTCTCTCCAGTGACCCGGAGAGGAAAAAAAAACAAAACAAAAAAAAAGAGGGGAATACAAAAAAATTTGCTTAGAAGATCGGACAGGTTGCGTATCCTTTGCGTCGAGGGTTTTTGCCTTAGCTTGCCAATGCTGGGGATACAAAAATCTGCCCGACTTTGGGCCTAACGTCCCAATTGAAAAGGCTACTTATTTAAATGGTTGGTGCGTGGGGGAATGGTTCAGCTTTGGAATGCCGTTGTTAGTGCCTAGAACCCAGTCCTCTCTGTTCCGAAGACGTTTGACAAAGCTTCTTGGCCGCCAACTAAGTCAAGTATATAACTTAAGTGCAACATATGATTCGTTTCATAAATTTTTTAGTGATAGTCGAGTTGGGAATTGATTAGATTTGTCTTTGTTCTGCATCACTGTTTATTTAATAGGGCTGCCAGTCAAGATAAAAACTGTTCAAGTCTTAAATATATATGGCTGGTGTGTTATCTCCCTCGGTACCTGAACTAGGAAGGTTACGTAGGAATAAGATGCGGACTAAAATGAATGATCGACTGATAAATGAGACTTGTTTGTCTCAGTCTCTTAGCACAGACTGGGAATGTTATAATAGACTCAAATAGACCAAAATTGAAAATCAAGCACAAAAATACAACTATCCCAAAAATCCTTGAAAATAAACACATTTTTATCTGATGGAAATCAAATTTGCTTGATTTCTCTCTTTGTGGAAAAAGTAACAAAGCTTGATTGTTTTCGAGAGATTTAGTAAACAGCACAGGGACTAAGGATGTTTGTTTCTAATACAGGCTAGTTGCTATGTATGAATTTACATAAGTAATGTTTTATAGTTTTATAGTTTTATAGAAATACCCTGCATTTCCAATGATTATCATCCTCAGTCCAAGAGGCGAAGCCACAATAATATTTGATGAATAAAGCTTAGCATACAGCTTCAGAAATTTTTTCATGAGTGAAATTCCAATCCTAAAGCAGTCATCAATGTTCCCTGGGAACACCTGATTTTCTATCCCTAATTCTCCATTTTCAATTTTCCTTTCTCAAATTCCTGATTTTCCATCTCTAATTCTCTATTTCCCATTCTCCAATCTCCATTATCCATTCTCAATTCTCCATTTCCCATTTGCCATCGCCTATTATTCATTTCTCATTGTCCGTTTCCCATTTTCAATTCTCCCATCTCCGTTCCCCATTTACCAGTTCCAA
The DNA here is from genome assembly GCF_036669915.1 of Pocillopora verrucosa. NCBI lineage: Eukaryota > Metazoa > Cnidaria > Anthozoa > Scleractinia > Pocilloporidae > Pocillopora > Pocillopora verrucosa. The sequence continues at coordinate 28,204,351 of NC_089314.1, read as the reverse complement.
TTTCCCATCGCCCACTCTCCATTTCCCATTTCCCGTTCTCCATTTTCCATTGCCTATTCTCCATTTCCCGTTGCCCATCCTCCATTTCCCATTCTCCATTTCCCATTTTCCATTTCTCGTTCTTCACTTCCCATTCTCCATTCTTCATATCTCCTTTCAGTCACATCCTTCCATAACCATTGGTTACTCGCATAATTCTGATTTGTGTCAAAAGATAAAGGCACAACCATCTCCCTTCGGTCCTTTGAGAGAGACCAGCCTCTCAAGCAGAATTGGTGAATTCCCACCATTTATTAACAAGACGTGAGTTGTGTCACTGACTGATTTACATCAGCAGGATGTTTCTGTGGCAATTATGTACCAACTTTCAAGAAAAAGGAAAACCAAATGAAAGCCGAAATAACTCAAGGATTTACACGAGAAATTAATTGCTCTAAGCGTTAAGAGTTTGTACTAAGAAATACGCAGTCGCAAGGAATTCTATTTTAGTGACACGAGACTTGTGGACTAAAAAAACTGCAAAAGACAAAACTGCTTAAAAAGCTATAAAATTAAGTCGCAAGTTTATCGTTAGGCATTCTGTCTGTTCTAAGGGACGATTAAAGGAAAAATATTCGAAATCCATATCAGCAGAGTTCAAACTGATGTTTTCGCAATTTTCTGCAGAAAGTATTGTACTGGCAAGTCTTTTCCGCGCCTAGAATCTCGTTTAAATAAAAATTTTGGTGGAAAACTTTTGGTTGAGTCACAAGAAAATTTACCGGATCCCCCCAAAGGCTCTGTAGTATTCTACAGGCCCCGGTTGTTCGAAGGGTGGATAACGCTACGCACTGAACAACCACGCTCTCAGGCAGTCAATTTTCTATAGTCCCCTTTAATACTCTGTTAGCAGAGACTGATCCCTCCTCCGTTCCCCTTGAAAACCATGTTACCCACCCACCCCCCTTCGCCCTTCCTTTCACCCTTCATACCCTTGCAATTTGACTGATCACTCAAAACAACCCTTGCAATATCTGATTCGTTGTTTAAATTTATCGCACCTTTGTCCTCTCCTGGGATAAAGATGCGATTTGAGGCAACAACAGTGCGATTGGTGAGAAGATTCTATTGCAGAGAGCCAACTAGATTACAAGAATCACTAGTGATTTCAAAATGGATCCAGCCCTGGATAGAAATACTAATTTACAGACCTCTTCTTTTCTTTGCTAAAGCTAGCCAGGTGACTGCCATGACTTAATGGTCATGGAAATTCCACAATTTATTTTTAAAACATAGTTTTCTGACGGAGAAAAGTGTTCAACATTTACTTTTTTTTTTATTTTTAGTACCCAGTAAAAGTGGTAGGGTTTATATATTCCACCTGGATAATTTATTACAAAGAAATAACAAAAAAAAGACATATTAAGTGCAGATTATTTTTTTTCCAGCAAAATTAAGGTATTTGATTATGGCATGGTTTAATGCTACTCCGGTTTAAATATTTATTGAATAAAACCATCCACTCAATCAGTATACCAGAGTAGCATCAAATCATGCCTGATTGTGCACCTGGTTGTCTTGTGAACTTTAATACATTTGATTATGGTTTCACATTCTTCGACATTCTTGGCAAAGTTTGGACCGTTTTCAGCTCGAATCTTCTCTTAAATGTCCTATATGTTTCCAGGTTCTCAAAAGGAAGGAGGATTCCACGGAAAAAGAAAGCTTTGTCAGGTCAATGTTGGGTACGTCAGGTTTAAACGGTTTTCTCAAGTGTGGGATGTTGGGAGAACACTCGATTAGTTTAACCCTTTAACTCCCATGAGTGACCAAGACAGAATTTCTCCTCACAATATCCTTACAATATCAAGTACACAAGTGATAAGAATATAGAAAAATAATTTAGGGGATCATTGGTAGATCCAGTAACAAATTCTCCGAGCTTACATCATAAGAATTTTATGGCAAACAGTAGGGAGAATTTCTGATGAGATCTTGGGAGCAAACAAACTTATTTAGTGTTCTCCCAACATCCCGCGTGGGATATTACGTCGGTAAAGCGATATTAAGTGCGTTCTGTTGCTTAAGCAATCGTCAGTGCAAACAGTATTTTATGTGTGTCGGCCCGCTAACAGCGAGCATTCTCCGTTACATGATGAGTCGTATATTACATCTCTTGCTTTTGTACAATTTCAGATATGTTATTTGCCGGCCGGGTAGTATGAAATATTATCATTATATGGATGAAGACCAGAATTTCCTTGTTTGATTTTCCGAGCAACGCGCTCAAAACTTAGGCTTCGGTGAGTAAGACGAAAAGTTGACAATGTCCTTTATAATTCCACTTATTGAGTTCTCATGGACCGAGACGGGGCGAGTTCCACACAAAAAAAATAAAATAAAATAAAAAATGAGCGAGGCTAATATCAAGCCATCTTGACCTCACGCCTGGTCAATACCGCATATATAAGAAAGGACTCGACTACATCTCGTGTTTCTCCCTACACTTCTTTCGTGTACCTCAAAACTAAACAGTTGTCCTCCAGCCTTCATAACTTAGTAAATATTACCAATGAGCGAGCGTTAGAGGTGAGGTTTTCTCATAATTGGTCTGAAGCACTCGACGAATGAAATTTTAATAAAACAGAATGCCGATAGACTTTGAAATTAGAGAAGAGCTTGATGCGGACTGAATTTGAATCATATTTGCCGCGGTAGTAAAGCCTGAAAACCTTCAAAACTCAGACTCTCCATTTCGTTTTCTCTTTGGAGATTTTCGTTTCTGCTCACGTCATAATAACGTAAATTACCGCTCTCAGCATTTTTACAAACTTTTGTTTCGTTCTTCTGATGCTATTTTCCGGCTCGCTTGTTCGGAAATTTCACTCTCAATGAACGAAATAACGCAAGACAGAAGTTCAGGAAATGGTCGGAATAGTATAATTTGGCAGACAGCTTTAGTTCAGCTCTATGTTTTATACTCTGATAGAGCATGCTCTTTCAACTAATGACGACGCGCGTTACATCCGAGCTGTATTATGATTCGACTGATTTTTGCTGGTTCAGGTAAGAGTATAACATCCCAGTTCTATTAATCTAGGTTTGGAAGAACACTTCATTGAAAAAATGCGCACTTAAAAACCGACGGAACACAAAGATTTTCCGGCAATCTGTTCCATGCATTCAAAATTTCAATTAAGTCATCAGACTTAACGACACTTAAACGCTTTGCTTGGGTCCAACTGTACAATTAATTTTATTGGACAGATAAGAGACAAACAAACTGGTCTGGCCAATAATTTTCCTTTTAAGAATGATTGTCTTCATCTGAAAGTAATTTTTTGATCTTTCATTTACTGTCTCGTTTTATCCAGGCTCATTCCATTTGAGTCAGTGAATAGCGACAAGACCAAAAACTCTTATGTTAAGATGTAAGGGACAGCTCCCACCGATTTTGATTTTCTTATTTGCCTGTTGTAAAAGAAATCTAAAGTTTCTCTTGTTTCTTTCCATTTAGCTAATATCCTGGAAGATTCTGATGACAGACAAAAAGGTAAATCCATTTTATTGTATGACCTAGCGCTAGCACTCGGAATAAAACTGCAAGCAACAAAGCTGTGTTCAAAGGTGACTATAGACGTTTGAAACTACCTTTTCTTCAGATATCATTTTGATACATTTTGCACGAACATCATCTCCTCAAAAGAATGATCGGAAGAAGTTTTCTCCCTGGCCTCTTAAATTTAGTTTAGTAATCTATGGCTTATATATGATAAACTTCACCGACTTAAACTGCTTCTTTAGAATAGTGGCTCTTGGATTATCAAAATTTTTGAATGGTTAAGAAAGTAAGGCCGCTTTGATCGTCCTTAAAGACCCTCTTCATAGTTATCGCCCTTGAATTTCTCGATGGAAGCTTAAAAGTTAAGAAAAGCGTTTTACATGACAGGATAAGTAAGAACTCCATTTTTTTCTTGAATTTCTCAAGATCACAAAATCATTTATTACTGGGAGGGATTTCATGAACAAGCTGTGGCACGCTTAAGTAAAATGCTGATCCAAATGTGAAACTTCTTCGGCTTGAAATGACATTGTAGATGTAACAATACAGTTGAAACCTCTACGCGCCAAAGGAAGTTACAAAATAATTTAAAAAATACAGGTGAAACATGCAAAAAATATTAATATCTTTGCTTATATTTGAATTATCTTCTCTCTGAAGGAAGCTCTCTTGACGTTTATGGGTACCTTCGACTTTGTATCATGCGAATAGCACTTCATTGCTTCAGTTCTTTAACAGCCGGCATGAGCTATCGTTTTCTGTTTTTACCTCTAATTTTATTTGTGGACTACCGGTCTATTAATTTAGCTAGTAAACATTTTCTAAATCTACCGAGCAATTGATTGTTTGTTTATTTTCAAAAAGGTTATGGACAAAAAATGGTGGTGAAAACAGCAACTTCCTGGATTTCTTTGTTTGCGGTTTCCTCTTTGGTTTTCTGTCTCGCTGCGGGCGACAAATCCACGCAAGCATCAAGCTCCAAAGTGGCAAGTTTATTTTATTTCATTTCTCTGATAAAGTTCTCGGATTAAGTCAGGATTTTTTCCTTTACGAAAGAGGGAAAACCAATAACTAATTTTTTAAGGATAAAAGAAAATGTGAAACTTTAGATCCATGTCTGTAAAATGTCCATGAAACCTTTGTGAATTCGTTGAGTCGAAAATGGAAAAAGAAGATGTTAGTGTAACAAGCTCGCGACAGCCTTTTCAGGCTAAAAAGGCTGAAAACAGTCTTCGTTGCTCAGAAACATCCAAAAATGTTCGTTAGGTAAAATCATAAAGTTACAATATTTACTCTAGTAACAGGAAATAGACATCAAGGGCTTAAAAGATGAAAATATTTGTTTTCTCTAGATGTCTATTTAGATTGTAGCACAAGTATATATTCTACAAAATACCGTGAAAAGAAAAAAATATAAAAACGCGGGTTTTTATATTTCTCGGAAAAGATTTCACGATCTTTTGAAACGCCTAAGAGCGATAGAAAAAAAGGGGAGCTTAAACCTTCAAACTTGTTCTCGACACCGTATTAAGCGATCACCCTGTATTAAGCGAATGATTTTCATAATCTCGAAAGCGTTCATATTTGTCTCCCGAAATCAATGTAAGTAGTCTTTTTGAGCGTTTTTTTTTTTTTACATTGAGTGGTCAATTATGACATAAAATGGTGTTTTTTCGTTTTAACAATACTCGTATTCTGTGGAACCTTTATTTAGCGGTCAACCTGTATTCAGTGGTCACTTCGCCATTCCCCGTTGGTGACCGCTTAATACATGTCTGACTGCGCCAAGGTACGTCTCCTAATCCTAACTTTTCATTAATGTTTCATTTTCAAACCAGCAACATCCTCCATACTTTTATGCGGGGATACCTGGTATGCACGGAAAGCCCGGGCTCCCCGGGGCACCTGGTCGTGACGGCCGTGATGGACGCGAAGGAGTTAAAGGCGACCGGGGCAGCCCAGGGAAGACTGGACCACAGGGTCCTCCTGGCCCCAAGGGAACTCCGGGTGTTAAAGGAGAACCCACCAAAGGGGCAGCCGGGAGAAAGTGGGGTAAACGGAATCCTCGTGACTCCCGGTATGATGTCTTTTAAGAACTGGAAAGAGTGTGCGTGGAGCAACTTGAATGACAACAAAGACCACGGCTTCATCAAGGTAAATAGTTATGACAGTAAGACGAAAGAATAGGTTAGAGTATGTTTTAAAGAATACTATACCTCTGTTAATTTTTTTGCAAATAATATTAATTTATCCCAACAAAACAGCCAAGCTTAGAAGTTCCTCATGAAATTGCACAAATTCCATGTTAAGTTATTTATTTATCTTGGGTTCATTGTGATTCTTTTCTTAATTTCTGGTCACTCTTTTACACAGGAGTGTGTGTTTACCAAGAACTTCTCCGACACATCTCTTCTCGTTTCTTGGACTGGAACCCTTCGAGTCTATAGATGCACCACCTGCTGCAAACGCTGGTATTTCACCTTCAACGGTGCTGAATGTTCAGGTCCCCTGCCTATTGACGGCATTGTGTACCTGGGTGGTGCTGGGTCTCAAGATCCTCACCGCGTCCGCCATATTGAGGGTCACTGTAACAACATCCACAAAGGCAAGGTGCGCGTGGGGTTCTGGGTCGGTAATTGTCAGTCAAACAGCCGAAATGATTACGATGCCCACACTGGTTGACAATCAGTGTCGCGGATCTATGTCGAAGAAATCCCGAAAGCACAAGCTTGGATTGCGAAACAGAACATTCGTTCCTATATAAACGCTTGGACTGGTAAAAGTAAAGGCTCTTTGAAATATGGGTTTGCTTTGAAACAATTATTATTCGCTGATAAAATAAAAATAAGGAAGAAAATGGAGAATGTTGTGTCTGTTTTTGTTTTGCTTCCTTTGCGTCCACTTACTTTGCTGATAATGACTCGTTGGTTGGTGTCTTCTTTGTTAATTTGAAATTTGAACCTGTCATGTTATGCTGGCTCATAGTTCTCTTTGGTTCCTCTAGATCTTTTTGTTAGTCTCGATGAGCCTTTCTGCGTCTGTTACATCAAGACCTTGTTAACATCATGCCTAAGATATTTGGGAACGCAATTTAACAGGTAAGACTAACCGTCCACATTCAATCCGCCGGAATAATTCACTTGAACGGCGTTTCCTGAATACAGTTATCAAGATGGATAAGTATGACTAAGCTTTAGGTTAAATCTACCCTCCACATCAATGTGGTACGAGACTGACGTCATTGCATTGGTCCTTTTATATTTTGATGGTATCATAACATCCTTAATGCGTGAAGATGTAGCCAGGAGTGTCCACCGCCGGCGATTGGTGTGTTTTTAAACTTATACATTGGACGAATAATGGCCTTAGCCGCTTCCAAAAGCGTGTGGTGGTGAATGCTTCTATTTACATCTTTCAACTGCAAGTTTGAGTTATGGCCAAACTCTTGGTTAGAAATCAATCATAAGCAACTCTTTCCCCACAAAAAACGAAATTTAGCAGCGACATCTGTTTATGTTCATATCTTGTGCTGAAGATAAACATTTTTCATGTAGCCCTTGCATCAGAAATATGCTTGTCACATGCATTTTGAATAAATAGATTGAAACCGACGAACCACGCTTCAGCAAAAATCATACAAAAAGGAAAGAGTGATGGGCGATGAACAAATCACGCTCAGTATAGACGACTTCATCATCACCTCATTGTGGTGCGCCCGCTGAAGAGGATACCCTTGCAATACATAAAATTCACGAATAGTAAGTATAGACGACTTCATCACGTCATTGTGGTACGCCCGCTGAAGAGGATACCCTTGCAATACATAAAATTCACGAATAGTAAGGTAGGTTGTTTTCTCTTTTACGTAACTCTCCTTTTTATGTTCAATTAAAACACCTTTCTTCTTTTCCATTCTTCGCTTTAGGGCTCCTGCCTATCCAAGAGAGAACGTTTGAGGAAAAGCTCTTAGTGATACATCGTCATTACAATAGGCTCATGCAGTTAATGATATCACATAAAGAATAATTATTTTTGTGTCGTTTCGGAGACGAAGAAACTGCTCTTATTATGTCAAAAGATTTTAAAAAGTAATTGAAATAGGGGCAAATAAGACTCTCAAAGAAAATCGATCAAGATGCTAAAAAATCAAAGAGATCGTTCACTGGGCAACATAATGATACCATTGTTCTTCCACAGGCATATAACTGGAGAGAACCTGTATCACCAGGGCTGAGTTCAAATTTAGCCTACATAACCACCTGGTCGCCATGTTCAAAGCAACTTTGTTGCTGTTACTTCTGGTTACACTCCACGTTATCACAGAAATCACCAGCGGGAAACAAACCGACAATCAACCCATGGTAAAGTCTTAGATAACTGAATGTCTTTTAGAAAAAAATTTGTCGTGATCGAGGGTTTGAGATGGAGAGTTAAGAAATGTAATTTGGCCTTAATGTTATCCTGTGCATCTGACATCAACAGACCGTCATATCAAGAGTGCAGCCGGTGCTGAAAAAAATGAAAAAGTTCACGCAGTTTCCTTCTTTGCTCGAGAATGTTTCAGCTTGGAACTGATCGTCCCTCACTGATTTGATAAGCCAGAAACAAAAGCACTTACTAGTAAAAATGATACCAAAAGGAATTGCTACTAGTCATAGAAATCAGATTTTCGATAAACTCGATTATTACAAGAAATTGTGGTGCGTGAAGCCTCACTTATATCCTGTGATAAATTTAAAAATAACAGGTGGTTAGTCATTGAAAGATGAACCTGATATATGATCTGATCTGTGGACGATTCCTCTGTAGCCCAGTTTGTAAAATCCGCGAGATCCGAAGGTCTGAGGTTGGAATCTCGAGACTAAGTCTTGCATTACTGCTATAAACTGTTTGTATTAGTTCTCGTGGAGACTGTCTCTGTTTCCTGGCTTTCTTAACATATCAATGTTTTTTCATGTTCAAAGCAAAGTCCTTCGAGCTGTAACGCCGGAATACCAGGTATACACGGCAAGCCTGGGTCCCCAGGTCGTGACGGCCGAGATGGACGTGACGGAGCCAAAGGGGATCGGGGAAGCCAAGGCAGAACTGGACGCCATGGACCTCCAGGTAATAAAGGAGAGCCTGGAATCCAGGGTCCTACTGGCCAAAAGGGCAACGTGGAGAAAGTGGGATAATTCGGGCAAGTACTATGCCTTTTAAAAACTGGAAAGAATGCGCCTGGAACAACTTGGACGACAGCAAGGACCAAGGGCTTATCAAGGTAAAAACTAGTCAAAGTTAGATTAGTTTTCAAAGAAACGAAAGTCCTTTTATTTAATTATTCGTGCCACATTATTTGGTATCAGTATCGATCATGGTCTTAAAAGATGCAAACTGCGTCAGCGGCAGAGAATTCTTATCTGCTTTCAACCACTCTTCAGTCTCTTTTGACAAATTAATTACTTCAATTTTATTTTCTTACCTACAGGAATGCATGTTCACCAAGAATTTTTCTGACACCTGCATGTCTACTGGACTGGAGTACTGATAGTAGCTAGTTGTAGCAACTGCCCTAAGCGCTGGTATTTCACTTTCAACGGTGCTGAATGTTCGGGTCCCCAGCCAATTGACGGTATTGTGTACCTAGGAGGGGCAGCTCAGAATCCTCACCGTGTCCGTCATATTGAGGGTCACTGTAACAACGTCCACAAAGGAAAGGTGCGCATGGGATTCTGGGTCGGCAATTGTCGCGGTTTGAGAAACGCTGACGCTAACACGGGTTGGAATTCAGTGTCCCGGATCTTTATCGAGGAAGTTCCTGCGCCTCAGCCTTAGGTTGATGATTCTAAGCATAGTCCAGTATAAACACGTAGAACCGAAAATTACTGATATTACGAGTTATTTAGGTGTATTTAGCAGCAGGAGTCGATCTTATATTGATCGGCTTTCAATAACGAGGAGATATTATTGTGTCTGAGTCCGTTTTGCAATTGTTCCACGTCTGATATCAGTGAATAAAGCATTTGAAAACCCCATGATTTGAATCACTGTTGCATTCTGTCAGAGAGGTGTCGCCTCGTATGTACCAGCAGAAACCGACTTCAACAACAAAATGAAAGAAACTGACTCATGGGAGTATGGGGAAAAAGGTCGAGGGAAGTTTGGTAAGCAAAATACCTTGACGCCCAATAACGACGACGTCGTCGAATGACATTTTACAGGTACTCTGTGTTGATATGATGAGGATGAGAGGACTTTCCAATTTCCCGAGGTCCCTCTTCTAGCTTTCCGCCACGATGATTTTTTTACGGTTGGGAATGCTTACCTGTTTAAGACTTTGAATTCCCTCTTGCAATGTTTTTAATTTTTTTCCACTGATAATTCAGTCGTAAGTGTTTCAGTTTACTAGTTAGGGCCACGACTAACTGACATGGGCTCGGTCAGAATGCACATACTAATATGAGGTTGCATTCACTTTTAACCTCGAGGCATAGAAATTTTTTAGGCAGAAAATGCTTCACTAAAAAGAAACCACCAATGCTTAAATGCTTCATTCTTCAAGTTTCTATAGTAAATACACCCCAAATATATTTTCCCCCTAAATAACTATGGTAAATATCCTCCAAAACGCTTAATGAACAGGTGCTCAATTGCTGACAACCGTTGATCAATTAACAAAACGAAAAAGCGACAAAGCTACATCTAAAGCCCAATGGATATGGATAAGGTACCATTGACTAATGTTAGCTTATTAAGTAAGAATCATGCATTTCGTAAAATTTAGCCAAATTTTTCAAGTTTAAGAGTTTTTGCCTGAGTTGATTGTATCCCGCCTTAATTTAATCTTGATGCATTCTTGGTTCATTGTCTTCTATCCGGTGTTTGTCTACTCTAGAAAAACATTATTTTAAAAACATTGTAAAATAAATATTTTGCACCGATGAAATGTAGAAGAATTTGATACATATGTCGCAAGTAATTCAGGTAATGGGTGTTTCACAAAAACGAGCCTGTTCTGTGGAACTTCAGCAAACATTCTTGAGAATTAAAAGAGATAATATTCGTAAGTCTCAGCGGAATATGATGGAAGAATGTTGAAGTGTAATTTCGTTCCTGTTTAGTCGTACATTTAATTTTAAATCATCTTTAAGCCTTTGATAATTTGCCTTAAATTCTATTTCAATGCAGTACGTACTCCTAACGCGATGTTTTAACATAAAGTAAGCAAAAGGGAAAAAAATACGAGAAATAGGCAAAATTACCACTCGAATTATATGTTTAACTTTAGAATAAGGGATTTATTTTGCCACTTTAATTCATTTTCTGTAGTTTTGGTTTCTTTGATTTCAAAATAATCCAATGGCGCGGCTTGATCTGAGCATGAGGCGTGCTTAAAAAAACAAACAACCAACGAAATAAAACTGATCAGTGCTTTTAAGCTTTTTTAACAAGTATACAAATTCCATATCACAAAGCTTCGTCAATATTGACTGACTTTCTTCTAGTTATCAATAGACGTCATCCTGCTTGATTCGGTTTGCAATGTACGGTTGTCCTTAAAGTCAGTGAAGTGTCAGTACTGAAGCTCCATTAAGCTGACATCAAAGCAGGCCATTAAAACAGAAATTATTGCATGTTTATTATTCTTCAATACGTAAACAACCGTGGGATTCAAGAACCCTTTGACCAAATCATTCATCTCCTAATTCACTTCTAAAAAGAGCCACGCACTTTGTGTTTTATTCTCAATGAAAACAATTCTTTGAACTTTCAATGAAAGCATCCACAAAAGTATCCAGAATTGCTAGACATGAACGACTCAGAGGTAAAATAATCGATATTCACGGTGATTTTGAACAATTGTATATAACTGACCCGAAACGTTTTGTCTTTTGCAGGAATTCCGAAAGGTTGATGTAGCTTAATTAAAAAATTTCTAGTCCTCTCATTTCGTCGGATGCTTAGCTATAGATATCATTTCTCTCGAGCAGGATGAGCCCTGTAGCCTCTGGAATGTCATTAGCTGTATAACCAGCTGAGTAAATAGGATGGCAAGCAGTTCATATTACTTTAGGTCAACCAAATCAAGACAGTCTCGCTGTTAAATCAAGACAGTTTTCTTTTGTTGCTGGATCCAAAATCAGTGTGCGGATTATACCCTACTGCTTCGTGTTAACCACCATACCAATTTCAAGTTCTTCCTGTCAATGCGGACGAAACCTCTTTTTCAGCTTCGAACGTCATTATAAATTTTATTTGTTTAGTCATGCAGATAATACTTTAAATGAGTTGGTTACAGACAAAGCAATCGACATAGACATTGTCTCTAATATAATACGCTTATTAAACAAGCATGCTCTAAGAGTAAACAATGATGAACCGGTCCGAACACGAACCAGAATCAACATAAATGAAGTAAAGTTTTTCCATATTCCATAATAGTGACTCCTTAGAGAGCTACGGTTATCGAAGAAAAGAGAAAAAGTTCAAGCTAAAGGTACAAAGTAAGATTTTGTCTTCCTTAGTTCCTTTTTTTTTTCCCATTGGGTTTTCAAGGTGTAACGTTTTTTAAGATCAAAGCTCCCTGTGCGCTATCAACAAATTTTTTCATCGAGAGCGTTTTCGGCTTTTTAAATGCTGGCACTCTTCTGCATTCATTTTTTGGGGTTTTTACGAAAAATTCATAGCTTGGAGAGCTATTTTGTGAAGTTGGATAAATGAGGGTGAAAGAGAACTCAAAAACAAAAAAAGAGGTATTAAGGTGACTGGGCAAGATTAATATTTTTTCGAAGTAGTTTTAAAAAAAAGGCACTATACAAGTAATTTTATTCATGATGTTGGAAAGAATGGAAAACTAAAACTTGTTAGCTACTTCGACACAATCAGAGCACAGTTCGATTGAGTTTCACAAAACCAGAGCTAAAGTAACCACAAGGGCCAATCAGGACAAATGGAACACGCCTGTGGATCCAGTTAGAATCTAAACAGCAATCGGCCCAAAGCGCAAGAAAATGCGAGCGACAATGTCGTGATTGGATATCGTTATGCATCTGGTGGTTGGAGATCTGAGTATCACGCGAGTCTTCCCGACAAATCAAAAGGCCTATTAATATACAAAACCATGGTACTTCTTGATTACTATCAACACTCACTTGAAAATTTCTCAATGCATCTTCAAAAATACCATTATTAATACCATTCTTTCACAGTTGTTTGTAAAGTCGCGAGTCTCAAGCATCTACCTTAGTTTCATTTAAAAAGATAGCTGAGTCATTTCATTAAATGATTCAGTAAAAAAACACGAATCGAAATAATTTTCTCGAATATTAGAAGCAATATCGGATCGGACCGTTTTCGAAGAAGATATCGTTTTAATCCGTCAAGTAACTTTAACTCACTTACACGTTGGCTTGCTTTATTTTAAGGAGACGTCAACTGACTAAACAGAAATGGCTAAAGAGCGACACGTGTACGTCACTCCTTTGTTTTTTCTGTTTACATTGTTATTCCTGGTTTCCTTCGTTGCAGCAGACAAAACCAATCAACCGATCTACAAAATGGTAAGTTATGAAAATATCGACCAAAAAACGACCCTACTATTTCAATCTAGCTTTAAACCACAGCGAAGAGTTTCTATCACAGGACATATTTTTAATATGAACTTTTGTCTAATTTATTAAAGATTACAATGACGTTACTGAATATATCGAGGAATAGAAGTAGCGCAGTTCAAGTTAGTTCGGGAGCGTTTAAAACATATAGGCCTAAACTTATATGTTTAATCTGAGTTATCTTTAACTTATTTTTTTCATTTCCACAAATTCTATTAGTATTCTCTTTTCATAAAGTTATCTTAATTCTTTAATTGTCATCATTTCAGTTACATTTTGTAATTTCTGTTATTCTCCTCATTCCTCCAGTTGATTGTTACTTTTAATTTAATGTCTTCTTTTTTATATTTATTATTTCTTACCCTTCTTTTGCCCGCAATCATTGTTATTCCAATCCCATGATTCACCTTAATGTTGTAATCTCTTTTATTATATCTGCTTTTTTCCTTTCGTCCACTTTTTAATTTTATGATTTCTGTCATTATATTTTTTCTTTTTTCATTATAATGCTTTTATCTCCGTTCCTCTTCTTTTTTTAGTTTAGTTTTTCTACTTCTGTCATTTTACTTTTCATTTTTTTTATTTAAAATTTTGAATCACTCTTATTTTTCTTATTCCCTGCTTTAACTTTTTTTTATGTCTGTTATTCTGCTCTTTTTATCAATTTCGTTTTTTTTTGTATTTCTGTTATTTTTCTCAATTATTCCTGTAGTTCCCTCAAGTTTTCCAACTTCTCTTTTTCTCCTTTGTCATGTAGCTCATCTTGATTTGGTAATTTCTTTTATTCCTTTTATTCTTGCAGTTCATTTCAATTTTGCAATTTTTCTTATTAATTTTTTTCCTGTTGTTGATTTTGATTTTTCCATTTGTTCCGTCTGTATTTGCTATTACTCCCTATCTCAGATTCTGTGCTTTATTTATTCGCTGTTACTCTTCTTGATCTGTGATTGCTTCAATATATATTTCTATAGCTTTCCCTATCCCTTTTATTCCACTAATTTCTTTTACCCCTCTTCCTGTGGTTTCTGTTCTAGTTTATTCCCCTTGTTACCCATAAGATCATATTATAGATTACTTTTTCATCCAGCAACCTCAATCCTTTTATTATGGCGGAATACCTGGTGCGCGTGGAAAGCCTGGGCCTCCTGGAGCACCAGGTCGTGATGGACGAAAAGGATCCAAAGGTGACAAAGGAAATCTAGGAAAGACTGGACCCCAGGGATCCTCAGGATCCAAAGGTAATCAAGGTGCTAAAGGGGAACCTGGAATCCAAGGTCCTCCCGGTCAAAAGGGGCAGCGTGGAGAGGGTGGGGCAAATGGAATCCCTGGGATGCCTAGTGCGATTTCGCACAAGAACTGGAAAGAATGTGCTTGGAACAACTTGAATGACGACAAGGACAATGGAATGATCAAGGCGAGTAGCTCAAGTCTCTCTCTCTCTCTTCATTATTTTTAAACTAGTTTCTCACTTTATTGGGAAAAGTTAGTGGAAAGGCCAGAAAAACTTTATCACTAATTGACATGACAAGTTCTGAAAGACTGACTCGTTTTAAATTTTTTTTTGACAGGACTGCGTATTTAGCAAAAATTTATCGGACACAGCTCTTCGAGTCTTTTGGACCGGTTCTCTCAGAATCGCTGGCTGTAATGGGTGTTGCAAACGTTGGTACTTTACCTTCAACGGTGTTGAATGTAAGACACCCCAACCGATTGATGGAATTGTGATGGGAGGTGGAACGAGCCAAAATATTCACAGTGTGCGTCACATTGAGGGACATTGTTCCAAAATCAAAAAAGGCAAGGTGCGCGTGGGTTTCTGGGTAGGAAATTGTCGTGGATACCGCAACGCCAATGCCTACACAGGATATATTTCAGTGTCCCGGATCTTTATAGCGGAAGTGCCCACACCTCAGTCTTAGATCTAAAAAATCTATCCTGCATAAAAGTCTTCAGCGAAACATGATTTCCCTAATTATATTATCAGATTAGATTAGATTTCGAAACAGAACATTCATTCCTGCTCAACCGCTTGCACTGGTAACAATTAAGGTGCTTTGAAACAGAGGGTTTGCTTTGTAACAATTGCCTATTTGCTGATAAAATAAAAAGAGAAAGAAAACGGAGAATGTTTTGTCTGTTTCTGTTTTTCGCCCTTTGGTCTTCACTCACTTTACTGATAATAGTTCGTCAGTTGATGACTTGTTAGTTAACTCGACATATTTTCCCAGACTTGGAACTTGTCTTGTTGAACCAAATCATAGTTCTCTATGTTTCTTTTATTATGATATTTTTTAAGTCTTAATGGGCCTTTGTGATTTCTTTGCTTCAGCTTTAATCATAACAATCACAAATTCCTCAAATATTATTTGTGGATTCGCAGCTTTTTTTTTTTTACTAATCATTCTGTACATAATACAGTAAATGGTTTGAACCCGGGGGTAGCATGTAATAGTGTAGTTTGATCGTCCGGGTGAGTGTAGTCCTGAGAAGGACTATTGTCGGTAATGGTGACTGACGTTTCGACAACCTTTCACTTGACTCTGATAATGACTTCCGCTCAGGTTGTCGAAACGTCAGTCACCACTACCGACAAAAGTCCTTCTCAGGACTACACTCACCCGGACGATCAAACTACACTATGTCATTCTGTACATTTGTAATCCGACAGTGTAATCAAACAGTTGGCTGCAATCGAACACCTGTAATTGGACATTTGAAGCAGCTAATCATAGTAAGTCCATTCAGTTAATCCACCATCACAGAAATGATTACAATGACCATAGCAACAACCACTTATCCAAAGAAAAACTGAGAAATTTCCAAATGGAGGAATTTTCTATAAGACGTTGTGTCCACTGGAGATACTTGTTCTGGGTTTATTTGTTTTTTCGGAAATTGAGATGGTAATTATTAGTTGGTTACAGAATTTCTTGTCCAATTCCGTCAGTGATCATACTCGTGATTCACAAATCAGACTCCCGCTTCGCGCACGTCCGATTTGTTAATTACCTGTATGATTACAGACCGAATTGGACTCCAATCGGTCCTATTACCACTATTTATAACATCAAGACGTTGTTTATATTACGCTTAAGATAATTTGGAAACACAATTTTAACAGATTAAGGCTACCGTTCTGAATGATTCATACGAACGAGGCTTAAAACTACTCTCCTATATAATTCATAACGAAATCTGAAGTCCTTAAATTTATGAATAAAGGGGGTAAGTTTCTAAAGAAATTGTGGTGCTTCGTCGGTGGGAGAGCAGAACTGGGTAACTTAGTATTATCAACCGAGTCATAATAACGTAAATTGGTTGACGTTGCAAGCGTTAGCCTTTTGTGCATTCGTTCTTTGCTGGTGATACACTGTTAATTGTTGCGTTTTCATACTATATCAGCTGGTCGAAAACTCCTTGTCCGTTTCTCAGAGTGGAGAGGAAACATTCGATACATTTTCCGAGAAAAAACGCGTTTTCAGGTATCACCTGTGCACGCCGTTTGGAAAGGGATTGAATCGAAAAAACACCCTGACAAATAGTGAAACCGATAATTTTTCTTATAAGTTCTACGTTATAAAATCTGTAAACTTAACAAATACTTCTGAATTTGTACAAAACTCAAACACAAAGAACCATTTTTGCACCAGTGATTAGACATTTATTAAAATTTCTAGCCGAATGTACAAGTCTTACAAAAAATAATTCATAAAAATAATTTAATATTTTACAAGACTAAGATTGTTTATCATACATTGCAATAATGTGACAATAAATACACTATTATAAATGCTACCTCTAGCTACCTTCATAACCATCATAAACCAATGATAAAAAATTCAAACCCCTCAGGGATTGGTAATAAAGGGTAACCCTACATTTTGATATTTTTTCACAGCAAATTTCTAGCCCAACATATTTTTCAGTTGTTCTAGAAACGTAAAATGTTCTTAAAAGCACTTATCTACAGCCTGTAATTTCAATAAACGAGTCATATGCCATACTAAGATAGAAACAAAACCATTGTATATTCATTGACCATTACAACACTAAAGTCTGTTTTACAACTGGCCTGACAGTGAGTGATTTTACAAAACACCACTCAAAAATCTCTTTTCCACAAGCAACTTGTCCATTCAAATGACACATTTCTTTCACAAAAAACCAATATGCATTCCCAAAACCTATAAAGTGTATTAACACACCTTTCTTTCTTGAGCATGATTGTGCAATGCACACAAATCTTCCATGTTACACAATAATTTACTGACAAGAACATTCAAAACCTTCCTGTTTTTCTGTTTTTTTTTTTGTTGGTACTGACCTAATATTTTTAATGCTTTGTATATCACAATATAAATTTCTTTTTGAAAGACCTTCATCATCACAATCCATTCAGTGATTAAAAACATGGGGAATAAAATTACAATTCCTGCCATATAGAGAAAATCTATTCTGCTTTAAACTATCAAGACCTGCTTGAAAGCCCATTTATAGCTGATAGGCTTTATTTGGTGTATTTTGCAAATGTGTTATATTCTGATTGACAGCTGTCTGTTATGAACCCCTCATGCAAGATGATGGTAGGTAATGAAGGACTGATGTGCTGTAACTTGAGTCTGACAAGAGAACATCAACAACTTGTTTCCAATGATCAAAGCTGATACAGGAACTCTAAAAAGAAAAGAATTTTAAATTAAGTCATGCATGCTACTACATGCTAACACAGAATTCTAAAAACAGTGGAAAAAGATCTCTCTTTTCTTAACATAAAATTTCAGCTGAACATTTCTAAAATTATTAAAAAAGTTTCATCTATACTTAACAAGTAAAATTCACACGCAGAATTTAAGAGCAAATAAAAAAAATTAGCATTTACATACAATAATTCACTATGCAAGCCATTCAATAAAAATATCACCTAAACATAACACAAGGTAGTAACATCGCCAAAATAAATGCAAAAATCTCACCTGTTCTAGAGCTGAACAGTCCTTTCCTCTTTTCAAGTAGTGTGTCTTCCAGAATTCCAAAAGGAGTCTACAAAAATCCCAACAAACAACATTACCCTCTTGTTCATTAAAAATAATTTTGCTTTTCTCATTTTTAGCAGCCTTTCAGTAAAAACTGTTCTTAAAGAAGTTTCTCCTGAGCAAGGGTTCAGAATTTACCATTAAAATCACTTTTCTTTGCATTTAAAATGTCGTATTATCTTTGAAACACAAATTACTCTGTTAGGAAAAAGTTATCTTTTCATATCAATACTCAGGTAGAAAACAAAACATGTGTCTTCTCCTTAAGCTGATTTATAACCATATATGATTTATAACAGTCACTGATTACTTCAGTGAATGACACAAAACTAACCTTAAGTTTGTCAGAATAAATCCTGGATTCTTCTGAATGTTCTCTTCTCTAACAAAGGCCTGCAAAAAAAGGCAACATTTAACTTTTTACAATAAAATATTGACATGAAGAGAAAAGTTATTTTCAATCAAAGGCAATTTCAATCCTGTCTGAGGGGCTGAATGACCACAGCAACATATTGAATGAACTGATTGAACTTAAACATTTTTCAAGTGAATAAATTGGGAGAACTCTGGCTCCAACAAATTGAGAACTCTAGCTCCAGTTTCTCCTTATAATAGTCAAACATTAAGGTCATGAGAATATAAGAAGAGATCACCAATTAAAGGACCTCTTGACTGCCAAAAAAATTCTCCTCATGAGGTAAATAAAAAATGTATAGAAAGATAGTATGGAGAAAATGCATACTGATGTTAGGGTGCAAAAGCTTTAAAAAAGAAGAATTTTTTAATTACATATTCTGCACAAAAGCATCAATCACCCAACAGAAAATTTGTTCCACCTGACTTACCATAAGATATGCTGGAAGTTTCCCATGTCTGTGTGCAAACATCAAGAAAACAAGGGTTGTGTTGAGGCAGCTGACATTTTCCTGAGAGAGAAGGAAAACAAATGATGATTGATAAGTCTGTTATCAATCTTGCTCTATCCATAACTCAAGGTGCCTCAGTTCTAAGAACAGCAAAGCTTCACAACATAA
Organism: Pocillopora verrucosa; assembly: GCF_036669915.1. Taxonomy (NCBI): domain Eukaryota; kingdom Metazoa; phylum Cnidaria; class Anthozoa; order Scleractinia; family Pocilloporidae; genus Pocillopora; species Pocillopora verrucosa. The sequence goes on along the minus strand of NC_089314.1, from coordinate 28,185,153 downwards.
AAATGATCAAGGTAAGATTGAACTGTACAAGCAGTTTAGTCTTTAGTTTTTAGTGAAACAAAATTTCATCATATCAATTTTGTTTCATTATAACTCAGCCATTTTGGAGTCAGGACATTGCTTCAAGTATAATTGCTTTGTGAAAACAACAATATCTGTCACTTGAACTTATCTCAAAAACACTTACTTGTGTCAGCGTTCCCACAGTAATGGAGTTGATCAGCTTGTAAAGAAGGAAGATCATCTGTTCCCAGTTGCTAATAAGTGAACCAAGCTTGAAAGCTCCAGCTGTAAAATCTTTTGTAAAGAGAAGAATTCAACATTAGACATGAAAACATGAGTCACCAACAACTCAGTGATTAATTATAAGAATGAAACAGTTTTGACCAGGGTATAAAAAATTCTGAGCTTTACCTGCCAAAGGACTTGACAAAAAATGTTCCTGAGAAAGCACCAAACAGCGAATCAACATGTTGGAATCCACAACATTTGATGTCAAGATACCCACAAACTTCTCAAACTGCAAATCAATAAAATAAAAATTAATGATGGACTAAAAACTATAAAAGTGACAAAATAACATCAACCTATTTACCTTCAATTTAAAAATGTTCACAAATAAAACCACCTCACACACCAAAAAAATTATAGATAAACAACAAAAAAAATTAGCAGAAAAACCGTTTTAATTTATCAAAATTAATCACAAGTTTACTCACCTGTTTTGAACTGATTGCCTGATCAAATCTTATGAAGGCAAATTGATTAAACTTCATTAACTCTCCCAGAAGATCAAAGCTACTTTGAAGAATCTCTTTTGGTTTCAGTTCCTCACTTGTGATGTGATCAACAAGGTGCTGGAAAGGGAAGAATATTGAATTATTTCCTTAAAATTATAACAAACATTGGTGATCATTTCCTTTATTCTCATGACCTTAATGTTTCATTGAGGGGTGGTTCTAAGGAGAAATTAGATGCTAGACACTTTTAGGGGTTAAAGGGTTAACCAGCTCTTGGGTACTTTCATAATTATGTTGTCAATGAGATTAATCAGGGAAAAAACTTACCTCAAGAAGGCCTCTTTTGATGAGAAACAGCTGATCGCCAACTGATGCTCTGCCACGAAGAAATCCCTCAATTGCTCTTGACAGCCAAAATCTAAGGGAAAATTTGACATAGAAGTTAGATGAACCCAACAGGCAACTTGATTTCCCTGGCAGTGTGAACCTGAACAGGAAAATAAACAGTACATAGAAGAGGAAAGATGGTAAAATTTAAATTAAAGAGGAACCAAACCATAGACCTACAAGTTTACTATGATCAGTAGCCATATTTTTCATACTGTTCTCATTATTTTTCCTAAGGTGCCACAAGGAGAATTTGTATAATGATCAACAACTTCTTAAGTTATCCTTTCCTTTATTCTCGTGTGATTCAGATGTGACATTGTAAGGAGGAATTTGAAGCTTATGACCCTAAGGGATCAAAGGCTAACTTACCTAAGTGGAGCAGTAGGGGGACATCTGATCAGTGTTTCTAGAATTTTTGAAAGAAGTCCTTTTTCTCCAGTACAACACAATTTTCTGTAAGATTAAAAATATTAATAGTTGTTAATAGCTGATGACCAAAGAGAAAGAAAAACTGTATAATCAATTAGCTTCTTCTTCAAAAAGGACACACAACCAAGAAATCAAAATATCTTCCTAAATGTATAAATGTAATCTTTAGACAAAAAATTTAAAAATCACAAACCTGTTAGTGTTTGTCAAACTCTCAGGGAGTTCAAGGTCATTTTGAACTGAGAAAACGAGAGAGAAAAGAAAAAAAATGTCATGCACAGTCAAACTACAGTTCTTTATGGTTAAATTTCTCCAAACCATTCATTCTAACAGATGACCAATAATTTATTATTCCTTACAATATCAGTAAATAGTTGTGCAGAAAGGTGATGAGAAAACAAGAAATATCAACTGTGGGTATGGTTTGACCCAACACCAAAACCTCAAAGCTAAAATCATTTAATTAAAGAAACACTTGGCTGTAGTAAAGAGAATTAACTGTCATCTTGGAAGCCCAACTCACCATATAACTCTTGAAGTTCATCAACTTCCCTTGGCGTTAAAAGAAGATGCTTATTTCTACAAAAAGACAAAAAAGGTTAATTTTGAATTAAAGATAAACAAATACTACTCATAAAACTGTCTTTTATAAGAAAACAAAATAAACTTACTCATGTCTGTCACAGAAACTGTGAACTAGTCGTAGGAACTGAATCTTCAATGCGGTTTGCTGAAATATGTTGAACCGATGAGAATGTTAGCCTCATGGACAAAAGAAATCAATAAAAATGTGTTTTAACATTTATATCATTTTGTCAATAACATCTAAAAATTAATAGCAAATTGTGGTCTTACCGGTGTACACTCATGATCTGCAATCTCTAAGTCCATTAAATCTTGATTCCTAGAGAATGAGGAACATTGCATCATTTAAATGAGCTTTTTTGGCCTCTTTTAATGGTACCTGGTACTTACATGTTCCTTAGTGAAATATGAATTAAGATTTTTTACAACAAAATAAAAATAAGACCAACACATTCACCAATTGATACAGAGTTACATCAAACATGATTTGAATTCTGATAAAGTTTTTGCGCAATGTCAGTTGTGTCTTCAAGTACACTCAAAAAAGTAAAAAAGTCGACCCTTTAACTCCCAAGATCTCATTAGTAATTCTCCTTACTGTCTGCCTTACAGTTCTTATGTTATTAGTTTGGAGAATTTGGTATTGGATCAGCTTATATTTCCCTGACTGATATTTTTCTATATTCTCATCACTTAGTTAAAGGGTTAAAAGCATAGTACATATGCTTACATTCTTTCTGTTTCGTTCAGCCATGACATTTTGTCAAATAACTGGCTCATTCCAGGAATCAGTCTCATTTCTGACAACTTCTTCTGAACCTGTAGCAAGATTGAAAATAAATAAATAATTATAAGATAAAATAATGAAAGAGAAATTAATATCCCTGCAATGAAGGATTACTCTCTGTACCAGACTGTATGTAAACTGTCAACTTCTATTTTAAGATCATGCAAGTATCTCTGTGCTCAGTTCTTTGAACGAAACTCTGTCAACTGTCCGTCTACCTTAAAACTTTTGTTATAACGAAAATTTCAACTTACAATCAACTTGTGCTTTCCAGTCAAAAACAAACAGAGAACATAGAAGACCTCCACTTTGTGCATCACCTAAAAATGTAAGAAAAACAATACCACAATTTAAAGAAAAATGAAAACAACTTAACCAGCTCTTCATAAGCTTTCCAGTCAATCATGTTAGACATTAGAATTTAACTGGAATTTGTCATCAATAGCACATCTTAAGCAATTATAAAAAGGCTACATGTCTTTTCTGTGCAACTGAACACCACATGTGTTACTGTAAAGATTGACATTATACAAACCTCATGTATGTGACCTTGTATATGGCTAAAGGAAGATCGTAGTGTTCTATGCCCTAATGATTCGTGCTCATCTGATTCTGCACGGAGAAGGAAATCAACCATGTCAGTGAAATTATGGTAATGGTTGCATACAGGGCTTGATCCACAGCAAGAAAACTTGGATGAAACTTGCATTGAAAAGAGAATCTCAGTTTTTAAACAGAGAATATATGCTAAATATTGAGATTCCTTACCTAAATCAAGCCCTTCTGACATAAAGACATCTTGTAAGAATGTTTGGAAATCCACCATATCCAGGAAATGGGAAGATCTCTCTACTACAAAAAATGAAAATTAATCTCATGTGATCAACTAATCAGGATTATCTCAGTGAGGTATTTGAAAAATATATTTGAAAAATATATTCAAAATATATTTGTTTTCTAATTGTTGATAAAAATTAATCAAAAATCAAGAAAAACATGAAATCTTACCCATTGGCTGACATGCTAATCTCACTATCCTTGGAAGAAATTCCTTTAAACCTATGAGTGTTGCTGCAGCAGAAACATAAATATAAAACTTAAGTTACTCCCCAAAACCTAAAATAAAGTCAAATTTATATTTCAACCAGCAGTGACATAGTTATGATAGTTTTAATAACTCTTTTTATTTCCAAGTGATTGTCTGATAGCCTAATAGCTTTCCATCACTAATACAATCATTTAATTGGCTACCCTATGTACTGTCTTTTCTGTGATTGATAATTTATAAAGTGAAAAGCCTTGCACAGTACATTTTCAATCAAAATAACTTTAAAACATCAGCCTGTCTTGCTCTTACTTATGAACTTATAATCTAATTACTTCATATGTTTGATCAACAGTTAAACATTTACAGCTAGAAAATAGAAAAAAAATACCTTGATTGTTATCTGCAACATCCTTCTGTGACATTCCCTTTCTGTCAACTTCATCCTGGGCAAGCACTATCAGAAGTATACAATGTTGGTTATCAATTGTGTTTAATTACAATAGACATAAGATGCTTGACTGATTGGAAATGGCTATACAGGAAATGTTTCAAACCAGCCTTGAGGAATGAATTCAATAACAATACTCACATGTACTTCTCTCCTCTACAGATTCTAAATCTGACAAGGTAAATGACAAAACACGACAAAAGTTCCCCAGTTGTTTCTGATCTAAGATGTTTATCAGTTTTCTCATATTTACTGAAAAAAAAGGAAAAATAAAACAATATAAATTTATAGGAGTTCTAGCAACAACTACAATTATACCAATGACCAGCTAAGATGGTGTCTATTTACTGAGGAAAATTTTTTAGAGTTAACATACCAATCCTGTCTAAATCGATAATTTCTTTTCTGGAACCAAAAAGATCTTCTAATACTACCAAGGCACGGCTGCAATATAAAAGAAAAAAATTATAACCCAAAAAATAAATAATAAAAGAAAACCTGAAAAAAAAAAAAAAAAAAAAAAACCAGAAGGAAAAAAGACTAGAAAAAGTTTGAGTCTATGAACTGAATTACCCTTCATTAATATTAATAATGAAAAATAACATTGATAATAATATTATTAAGTAAATGAAATAAGACTCACGAAAAGGTTTTCTTTTGTTCCAGGAGAGTGAACAAATGACTAATCAATTCATTTCTCTTTGCTAAATTAACAGCAACTCCATCAACCTGTTCAAGGAAAAAGGCAAGGAAAACAATGCATTAAAATCTAATACAACTTGATGGTTATATTACATGTGTCCCCAGGCTGCCATGAAAATCTTTATGACGCTTTGTAAAAATCTGGTGATTTGTCAAGAACAAACTTGATTTCAGTATCGTTGCTTATGTGTTTATAGGTTTAGTAAAATATGGTGTTGATCATGGTATTCAAACCAGATAAACACAAAAACACTTTGAAGGACTTTGAAGAATTGCACTTACCACTAGACAAATGTTATGGATGAAATCAAGACATCCTAGGTACAATTCTGTTTGCTGCAGTCCTACGTGATCAAGAACAAAACATTTCTATAAACATTTGCACAACTCTTCAAGTCAGATCTTGCATGAATTATTCCTTTATTCTTGTTTATTCAAATCACATGATAGGGTCACGATATGTGAAAAACAACAATGACGACAAAAAGTAAAGACAAAAGTCTAAAAGCAACTCAGACATGGGTCCAACATAAGTTTGGAAGCAATTCTTAAAAGCATCAATATTACTTGGATAATCGAAATATCTACTATATACATTTAGTTAGCTTACTTGATGGTTTCAACTTGCAAAGCTTGAAGCCATAAGTAACAGGATAAAAAAGGATTTGCACCACAATCTGTCAAAAACAAAGTAAAGACTAAGTAACAAGCGGCTGAACAGCTGTATAAGGTTTTAGTGAGCACGGTTGATCTCACAATAAAGAAACTAAACCGGAAGTAGGCGTAAGACATTTAGTCTGACCCATTGACACCACCTTGAAACAGGAAGCAAAAATTGAACGCTATTTCGAACAAAAACAACAAGGAACAAGAGACAAATATGCCCACAACAGCTGTTCAAGACTGAAAATTCTTCCTGAAAGAGCTTAACAATACCAGCTACGGGCACTGAAACGGAAAAATCCTAGTAGTTTGACCCGGTTAAGGGTTCTTAGTAATGTGTCTAATTCGAGAACATATTTCACAAGGGTGATTCCCAAATACAGATAGAAGGCGACTTCCACGATGAACTCTCGTCGAATAATGAGTGAAATCCTGTTCGCATTTTTAGCACCTTCGAGTGCTTCAAATATTTTAAAATGGTGTTGAAATCTTTCGGAAACACAGCGTGTTAATCGACTTCTAAAACAGTGATAGTGGAGTACATTTTTTGCATAGCCTACCAAATACTTCTACTATGAAAATCCTTCTGAACGAGTAGTAGACAAAATCGACTGACTTCAAAGTTGAAATAAACAAAACAGATTCACAACATGGCTTACCTCCACTCCACCGAATAAATTTAAAACTTGACCAATTCGAGCTCTCTCCTTCGTATAAACTGGAAGTTCGTTTTCGCTGTAAAACATCTCTGATACACTCATCGTCTCCGTGAAGAAGTGTGAAAGTTCCTAAGACAGAAATATCGTGGATTTTGAGAGAGAAAAACACTTCACAGTCAAATCGAAGACCTTAATAGAGTAACCACGTCAAAGTCACTACACAAACAATTGCATTTGTGGTGTCGTTTCTTAACAAGCTCGAATAGATTGACTGATATCGAGAAACAGAATATATATTTACAACGTAATTTAGCTAGTGTAACGAGCAGTAGAAATAATCCCTTAGCTCAATGAATTACGGTGTAAAATCGAACCCCTACCTCTATGTATCTCATACACTTCGAGAAATTAAACCTCTGGAGACTGCTATGTCGTTCTAATTTCGCCAAAATAACAGGTATCTCCTTAAAATTCAAACGGCGATCCACATCTTCTATGAAATCTTTAGGAAGCTGGAAGAACGAAACGAGAATATCAGCCCCGAATCACCTCTCAAATTCGAATCTGACAGAAGAATCGAACCTACCATGTTTGTTCTAATGCATTTTCCAGAGACTTGGGATGCCATGATGCTCGAAACCAAGTTTCTATTTCTCTTCGCCATCGCAAACTAATACCACGTTAAGGGAATCAAGCTACTCCAAACCGATACTAAAATATTATAAGGTTGTAAAATGTCGAAGACTTGCTACGATCAAGATGTATACGATCAGTATGAAAGCAACGATGTAGCCATTTCCCTCTTTATATATCAAGGCTGCGCGCTTACTCAATGATCAAAGCCTTCCTAGGTATTTGACCAATGAAAATATTCCTTCTATTCATGCCGCTAGTGGTGGCCAATCCTGTACTTCTTTATATTGAACCTGCTAATTGGCGGTCAGGGGTACCGCTCGGCGAAATGGCGCGCACCGCCTGAATAGGCTGTACTAAACTTCGATTGACCGATAATCGAATCCACTTCAAAAAGGCTTGCGCTTTCATTAAAAGTATACACTTAACACAAAGCAGAAAATACTTTTTCCTTTGTCGGTGCGGCACGCTCTCTGGGAGACAGAATGAATTTAAGTTTGTTTTTGTGCTTAGAAAGTCCGTGTCATTCGCGGCATTACACACGAAAGGTTCATCATGATCATGAGTCTGCCCATTGTTGATAAGTTCAGTTACTCAGTTTACGCTCTTAAAGAGATACGATTTAGCTTTAATTAAATTATTTCTGCAATTAGTAACATTTTCTGAAAGCAGACAATTCCGACTTCGATTTCTTTTCCTCGGACGAAGTCAAAATAATAAATCGTTCAATCAGCAAAATATTAAACGGGAAATTTCAATTTAGTTGATTTCAGTTTCTTATTCTCGAGTTCTTCAAAAAATCTTGTAGAAGGAACAACGCTTAAAATTTTCCGAGCCGAAGATCTTTGAAGTTTATTTGACGAAGTTTCAAAACTTCCCGCCTGAACAACAAAAATCAGCAAAAAAAAAAAAGCCTAGGCCGGCAAATTTCAAAGTAACTACCGCGGAGGGCTTCTTTGTATTCCGAGTCGGTGTTTCAGGGAACATTTGAACATTTCAAAGAATACCGTAATCGTTTAATCGTTTCATATGTCATATTATTTCTTTCGATTCCCTTCCGATTACCTGTGAACAGATGAGAATTGAAACAGAAGGCGGGAAATTCAAGCACATAAATTGAAAGCCGTTGTGAAAGGAAAGCAGTTACCGCCTGTTCCTTAGCCGTATTCTTTTCGTTTTGTTGTAAAAAAAATAATACTCTGCTTGAGATTTTTTTCGGGTCACTTTATTTGAGATTTTTCGGGTTGATGGAAGTATTTAGGTGTTTTCCTTGGTCATAAATGAAAGATAATCGTGAATCTCGTGGAAAAAGAGATTCCGATTTGATCACTGTACGTTAAACGCGTTTCAATCGTTTAAGAGAAACGTGCCAGCACTATTAAACATCCTTTTATTTACAGCCCAAAGGAACTATGTTCTTGTTGCGAGCGTGAGACTGGATTAAGAAAATATTCTGGGTCCTTATGACAGAATCTAACCTCAGCTTAGGGATCCCATCTTCCAATGCGGCTCTATCACTGAGCCACAGAGTATTATATTATTATTAGAATGCGGCTCTATCACTGAGCCATAGGCTCATCTGTCTGTGACACGCGTCCTGTTTATTCCAAGGATCAGCAACATCGAAAGTGTCGTGAGCGTAAATAGAGTGAGGAAAGATGGTAAATTTTGAGCTTGGTAATAAAATAAAAGGAAAAGAGACTTATAAGAAAGCATTACAGAACCAGAAGTAATGGATTAATCTCTCTGCCTTAGAAAACTTGTAATGACATGGACATGAGCTAATTAAGAGGATATGGAAATGCTGTAAAAATCCGCAGTGAATAGAAAGCGAATAAAGGAACTGTTTCAGAAAATGCCAAGATAGACATGAATTAGCGACGGGGCAAACTTGCTTCCGTCAACCCTTTATCTTCCCTTTTTAACTGAGTGCTTAAGAACTTTGCCGTTGTTTGGTATGATAAGAATACAACTATCTTCCCGCCTTCGATAGCAAACTTGAACCTAGTTCAATGAGTTTCCAGGCCTCTATCGCTATTTTAATGCTCCTTTCGAACAAATGTAAAGCGAAAGCAACAGCAACAATAAAACTATTAAAATTTATTTCTGACAAGCAAGTCTATTTGAAAATTTAACTCTATCAATGCGAATCTTAAACGGAACAAAACTTTTGTTCCTAGCTGAGAGATATTGTTTAACTTTTTTGAATATGCATTGTACAAAGTAACAGAAATGAAAATCTTACGTTTAACCTTTGCCGTTTGCCTTAAACGACAAACTTTAAACTTCTCCTATACTTTTATACTTCAACTTTCAAGTTGAAGATGGTCATGCGCGGCGCAACAGATGATTAAAAATATCTTGAGGTAAACTCCGTTGATTCCGTAAGGACAACTTTTTCGGAAGAAGGAAAATATCGGAAGATATCGAAAGAAGTTGTCCTTACGGCTCAAAGAACAATGATGTCGTCATCATTTTCATCCGCCGGTGCGTGAGAAAGTCTTGTTCGCTTTGAACTCTTTGAGTCTTGCTGCTCTCTAGTCTCCAATTCTGACTCATCGGCTTTCCTCTTCCGCGAGGGAGCTGGTTCATCTAAAACCATCACTTCCTCTTTGTCACCTAATGAACAGATACGAGTAAATACTTTAAGACCTGCAGTGGATCGACAATCATAGTTTAAGAGTTGGAAATTAGCATAAGAGCCTTTCCTCACTAGCAAAAAAAACTAGAATTGTCCTAGAAAAATCAAAGGCCCGGATCCGCAATAAAAATTTCAAAGCCGTCAAATTCGTCAGCGCCTGATCTGCTCATGAGACCTGCTAGCATAGTTGCCAGAGGATTCCACCTCCAATTTCCAGGATTTATCGTAAGTCGTTTTAAAATTTTAGAATCCCCGAGTTTTGCAGCAAAAGACAATTTTGGCCTTTCTAGTAAACTGATTTCAGAATAATTACGCGCTTGTTGTACAACAAATGATTGGCAAGTTTATCCCGGTTTTGTTCATTTCGTCAATTTTGCCAAATTTTACCCAGGACGAATTTTGTCGGCGGTGCGTCTGAAGATTTGTCCGCGCCGGCAAAAATTTGTCAAGCAGCGACAAACCATCTGCACTTGTAAAATGTTGGTGATGACAGAAAATTTGTGTAAATAAACAACTTTGTCGCTAGTGAGGAAAGGCCCAAGTTACTAAAATCGCGAAGATATTTCGTGTTTCTTTCATGAATACTGGTAGACTAAACAAACAATTGGCATTAAGGTGTCTTCGGTCATTTTCATCAACGTTTAAGCGTAGTTTTAAGTGTAATACAAACTGAGGTGGAAGATTTTACGACACGAGCTATAATACTCAGATAATGGTATCTGAAGCACTTATGATTGATACTGAAGTCATTTCTTATTACAGGGTTTTATCATATTAACTTACCATCTGCTGGTTGATTCTGTCTGTCTTCTGATGCTGTCGAAGGACCCGGTTCAGGACTGTCTGGTTTGGGTGCTGGTAAATCACCTTCTACTTCAAATTCTACATCGTCTTCTAAATTATCTCTGAAATTTATAATTAACAGCGGTTATTTGATACATGTTTGGAAAGTGAGCTCAGGGATGCGGCGAGAAATCAGAAAAAGAAAAATTCAACCGATGGGATAGGTGCAGAGCCACAAGCAGAGCCACAAAACTGCGCAAAATGCTTGTGGCTCGCAGCTCAGCACGCAAGCGGACGGGTTCCTTGAGTTGGCATATTCTCTATGTAAGGAAAGGCCGTATCGAAGTTCTCCACAGCATATATTAGCGACGTTATGCAAACTCCGGCGGTGAGAGCAGGAAAGAAAAAAAAGATTTAAGGAGTAGAACTATAGCACTGCACGTCCATTTAAATCTTTGTACATTTCCTAGCTGTTCTCTGCTTCTGTTCTCCAAAACATCAACTCGAAACACCCAAATTATTTAGTTTGATAAGTTTTTATTGACAACTCGACGACGTCCTCACACTTTACACTGATGGGGAGATCCGAGAACAATTCTAAAGACAGAAAAGACATCGAGCTAATTGCAAAATTCTTTCGATAAAATAAAGCTATTAATTTTTCAACAAACGTCTTCGCCATCACCGTCAAGATCGATTGAGATTCCTATTTTTGCTCAAGACAGCCTACATGATAAATATTCAAATTTTTACAACCTACCTATGTACAACGTTAAGAATAAGCTGGTAACTTTGAAGGAAATCATCCGCCTTCAACCTCGCACTGTTACCCACATGGAATTCCCTTAACGTCTTCGGTAAATTTTCTAGAAAACAGGAGACAGACTTGTCAAGGCTTTTATTTAAAGTTAACATTAAAAAAAATTAAGCTTCTGTGGCTGGTCTGATTTTCCCGACAAGCACATTGTGTGGCGGGAGTGCTTGTATCCTCTCAGATTTCCTCGGCATCGTCCCAGCTTTTCCGCATTTAGTGCTCACATTTACTCTGTCTAAACATCTACACGAACGGCCGAGTTGCTTACTAGACACTGAATAAACAGCATAAGTTGCAAAAATATGATTTCTCTTTAAGAAGAAACAAGACTAGTATACTTCTTTCCTTATTTCAAGTTGTGTTGCTAAGTTGCATGCATAATTATGTAAGACAATTACAAATCATGCAATCCTAAATGTCTAACTCACGGTCAGTTTCACCCTCCTCACTGGATATTAATATGCTGCCTGAAAAAAGTAAAATTAGTCAATACATCGATTACTCTGCGTTATGACTGCTAACAACGGCTGCAAATATACATGTTATCTAGACGAAAAACATACATATCACATGCACATATTCTAATTTCTCCCTCTCATAAATGCAAGCCATAGCATGTGATCGATTTCCATATATTCCCCCATAAAGAAAAAAAAAAAAAAACATCAGTCAAATCCAGCGTGTATAATGTAGTTATTCAAAAATGTTTTGGTGATAGTTAGTGCGCGTTGAATATGAGACAAAAAATGGCGTCACACGTCCTGTTTACTACAACTCTCTCATTTCCGTGGTATACGAGCTAGGAGACCATAGCCTGTAAAAAAATCAAAATTCAGAAATTGCATCATACCCTAGCTCGTTTGTAAGAAAATGGGAGGTACACTGATCCTTTAGGACGGAAACTAAAGAGGGCAAAATTAGCCGAGCTGAAATACTGGTCACACTTGATCAAGGAAAAAAAGTGAATAAAAACATATAGAAAAGTTACCTTTTCCATCGTCGATCTCGACATCAGGTGCCACCATACCAAACCTCTCCTTTAGTATCTGAGGAAAAACGCAAAAAATCGATTTTGAACGGAGCTTAAACTATTTTTCATAACTAACAGCTCAAAGTGTAAAGTAATCGCTAAAGGCAAATCTGTTCTAATGCCATAGGCAATTTTTCAAACTGATAAGTTAAAAAGCTTTTAGTATTGCAATGAAATACAAGCCCTCTTGCATCGCTACTCGACCAATCAGAGCTCTCGTGCTGAATCTCGACCAATGAGGAACAGAACATATACAAAACGTTGATTCCTCTATGGGTTTCCCGGCATTTTAAGCCCTTTGCATTCTCAGTTTACACTGAAATATTTCTCATTCTTTCAGTTCCTCACAGTCACTCTTTCTGATTGGCTAAATAAGATGACTGCATTTTGTTTCCTTTTTTCCCAACAGTAAACTAAGAGAAAAGCAACACAGACATCCAAAGAAGAAGAGCAGCAGAGAAAGGTTTGAGGGCTTTTTGAAGAATGTTTTTACTTACTTTTTCCTCTAACGTCTTGATTGTAAGAGTTTCTGTGTTTAAGAAGACAGTAACCTAACAAAAAGAGAAAGCAGTAGTTATCGAACATGATCATGTGTGCATTGAGAAAATTTAAATAAAAGAAACGATAAGAGGAGGAACTGAAATAATTTCCCTTCTCAACCCTTTAACTCTTAAGAGTGACCAAGACAGAATTTCTCTTTACCATATCCATACAAAACCACGAGGACAAGTGATATGAACCGAGAAAACTATCAATTAGGGGATTATTAGTTTATCCAATATAAATTCTCAGAAGAAACATCAGAAGAATTGTATAGCAGACAGTAAGGAGAATTACTAATAAGATCTTGGGAGTCAATGGGTTAACCAGACCTATGGACTGAGAGTAAAACACTCTTTGAACCATTTCAGCGCATCCTGTCAATAAAATTTCTTTGAGGAACACTTTACCTCTACCGTACCTCGGGTTTAGCGGCACAAACGTAGCACTTGGGATTCGGTGGAACGAGATTGCAAGGAACTAATAACTTTTTTCTTGGATTCGGCTGACGGTTAAGATAAATCTGCAAGTAAAACGACAATAAGAAAGTTACCAGAGATCAAGTGAAGTAATTATTTTAGTTTTTGGTTCCCCACCGGCCACCCCTAAGCGTTTGCGCCTTAAATCGCGGCGGTTTTGTTTTGCTACGCGCTTGAGCAATCTCCATTGAGTGTCAAAAGTATCCGAGATTGCTTTGGTTCTTGTTTACTTTGCTCTGTGATTGGTCCAGAAAACTTGCGCCATTCTCTCGACCAATCAGATGCAAAACTATAACCAAGCATGACTGTATTTTCCCACCTTTTTGACCGTTAGCCATTTTTTCACTTTGAGTTCTCGTTGGCTTCGGAGGATATTTTCTTTTGTTCTGATTAGCCGTTGCGATGACTTTGGTTTTGGTATTCCACGCTTAATCGAAAAGCGCTCTACAATCTAAGACAACCTTCGACACTGACTCCCAAAGCTCTCTGAGAAGAAGTGGAATTCAATCCAGTCTATAACGCTGAAATGTCTCAAACGCCTCAAAACCATGAAAGCCTTTTGCTATTTTTGTTGTAGTAATTGTTATCGTGGTGGAAACGTACCGTTTTGCATTTGTCCAGCTTTCCATTGAGGATGTTAAGAGCTTGCATAACAATGAGACCAGATACTATGGCATTTGTTGTGGCAATGGCTGGTATAATGTTGCCTGCCATAGCTAAAACAAAATAAAAACAAAACGCTGGGCGAATATAAAACCAATTACAAAAGTTTGAATTATGTAAAGATGGGATAAATGCAACAAACCCAACGAAGTGTATACGATCCTTTCCCTCGAACGTGCTACTAAGTCTACAGAGTTCTGTGTTCAGCAACACGTTGAATAAAGTGTCGAGCTGTTTAGCCGGCATACTCTGCAGTACTTTCTATAATTCACAAACCTTTCACGTCAAAGCGGCTTTTAATGGGAATACTAAAGATGTGAGCTCTGATATTTGCTGCACTTGTGACAAAGTCCATGGAGGCCGGATCATCCTGTGTAATATAAAATTGTGGACAGCAATGTAAAAATTCAAGCCTTAAAACTTGTTTCAACTATGAAAAATATTGCAACTTTATGGACTTCAAGAAAGGACAAAAAGCAAGAAAAAACTCCAAAAGAACCGGTAGATATTTCTTGGAAAACTATAAGCTGTCTGTTGGCCGATTCTTTGCAATTAGTAGTGAGCCATAAGTGGACCGCTGGTCAGTAAACCAGCGAACACTGTTTTGACTGTAAATTTATTACGTAACTCAAGTTTATTGAAACTGTAAGCATTCTGTTGGTAGGCCGTTGTCAAACATCTCAGGGGATGTGGGTAAAATTTACCAGGTATGAAAATGTGGATGAAAAAGACAAATTAACAAACGTGCGTTGTTTCCAGCAAGGTAAATAAGTTCCTAGCTTCTCATCTTTTCCCGGGTTCCTTTCCGTTATCTACATTACTGCTGTCACTAGTTTGTGTGAAGTCAATCCGATGAAACACCGACCTTATCCCACACAAGATCTTCTCCTCTGGTCAGTAACTGCTGCTTTAATGTATCAACACTGGAATGATAAAGACAATTATTATATAAATAGTTAAAGACATGCTGTATATATGCGAGCAATGACTGAATCGCCTAAATCTTAATGCTTTGACGGAGTTAAAGTCGTTAAGAAATTGTTTTCTCATAATGAAAGGACAAAATTAAGCATAGCGGAAGGAAACTGTCTTAAATTATACGCTAAGATGAATGTACGCAATTTTATTTTACGTTGTTATGGTACAGAGGACAGACCCATAGATGACGTTCCATTCACTACACTTTGCTCTTTTTAACATTAAAACCAATAAATGCCATGTCGACGTGGGTCTATACAGTGATCAAAGATCACAGAACACGTCAAAATGTGGCAAGAACAACAGTTCTTATCGCATTTTGAAGTCATCTGTGATCGCTACTGAAACGACGCACGGCAGCATGGGATGCATTTGTTAACCCTTTACACCCTAACATCATTATGCACATTCTCCATACTGTTCTCTCTACATTTCCAAGGTTCTAACAAGGAGAATTTGTAAAATCATCAAGAGCTTCGTTAGTTGCTGATCATTTCCTTTATTCTCGTGACTTAAACATTTGATTCAAGAGATAGATTGTAAAGAGAAATTAGAACCTCATCACTCTTAGAGATTAAAGGGTTAAACTGACCACTCTCATCAGTAATTCATATCATTTAAGGTATATGTCCACAATGGACCAACTAAAATCTAAGAAAAGGTATATTAAAGGGAAACTAAATTATAATAAGCGTTTAGAGTTCTACATTTGTGGGAAATGAGAACTACAGACTATGGTGAAGAAGATTCGAGTAAACCACTGTTGACTGCATTTCCTTTCAAATCTAATTTTCCTTATGGGAAATTTACCTCTGGTGTAAATCGCCAATATGTACTTGGTATCAGTTTATTGGCATTCAAACAAAAAATGCTTTTCCATGACACCAACCTTTGACTGAAGATGTCTGCACACTCATCAGGACTCCATACTCTTTGATCTTGTAAACCATTATCCGCGTCCTTTTCATCATTTTCGCATCCTGCAGAACAATCGCACTTGGTTTTAAAGCATTCAGTGTCTTTTTTCTTAAGGATCTTAAAAAAACTCAATTTACAAAATTGTAAATGTTTGTTGTTGCTGTTATCATTCTATTTTGTTTGTTGGTTAATTATTTTTAAACCATACGATGAGTGCAGTTCCATTACCTAAATCTTGCAAGGACAAGTGAAAAGCAGTGGCAGATCCAGGTAAAGGGTCCCACAAGTCTGCACACACACCCCCCCCCCACCTCTTTTAATATGGTACCTCAAGGTTTTTCCTTTGTTACCAGCCTGACACCAAAATACTTGGTGTGAACAATAACAACGCGATAACAAACTACTACTTCATTGGCTGAGTTTTTGGTGTAACTGAGAGTGATGGGGCAGGGGGAGGCAGGCATGGTTGGTCCATTTTGAACACCCCCTATCATATTATCTGGATCCTTCTCCATTCATATTGTCATGTAAATGGTTTAAGATGCTCACAGAAAGTTCATAGGTAAAGGTTTTGGGACTAGACCTAGCTTGAGGCATCTGGAGTCCGAGGTATTTCAGCTTGAACCTATTATAGCACAGTTCACTCAAACAGCTAAACTGCCTCTCATGAAAAATGTGATTCAATATTCACAAGGAAAAGTTGCCTCAACTTAAGTACTAGAGTTGTGGAGCTCTGGGTCTACAATTCCCCACAACATATAGGGAAACAGAATCATTACTTCTAACCTTTTTGGATACTTTCAAAGTCAACAGGCACAGGAGGTTTTCTCTTTTTCCACAACTTATCCATTGATAAAAGGTATTTGATATCCTCATTAAACAGCTGAAGAGAAAGCAATACAGGAACATATCATTTAGAGCTTACTGATCTGTTTCTTAGGGTTGGGAAAACCAAATGAAGTTGCCAAAATGTTGTGTTGAGGGGGGATGTTGAAGCTTCCAATTGATAAGCCCATCAGCAAATCTGTTTGACACTGACCTCACAGGCCATTGGGAGATTCCATAAAATGATCGCAATTTCACTTAACCTACTTTGTTAAACAACTTAACAGGATCATATCCAATGTCTTCAGCCCATGTTCTTGTTGATGCTCTCTCAATGCCTCCAGTCCCACCCTCCTTCTCCTGATTTTGGACTGCCCTTTCTCCTGCCGTACCCACAGCCTCTGGATCCTCAGTGTCAGGAGATACCTCTTCATCTGCATCAGCCTCACCAAACAGCTGGCTACAGGCAGATTAAAAACAACACCTTGTAAACCAATATGTGTGGCACACTTTCTGTATGTACCAACCTCTTCTTCTAAACTTTACTTTCTATAAAAGTTAACTGTGTAGGGTTTTATCAAGAGATGGTAATGCATGAGAGTAGTTGAGGGGATTGTAAATATGGTGTAACATCCAAACTAGCTCCAAAAGAAAAAAAACTACAATAATCACCTCATCACTGGTCATGTGAAAGCTAATTTATTCTAGTTGCACAACATTTTGCAGTCAGTAAGTGTAAAACTAAAACCATTCTGTTTGCATTGTTTTGACATTTAATGAATAATAATTAAGTCAAGACTTACTTAAAAAGATGTTTTGCCCAGACAATACAGTGGATTGGTTCTGAAGGAGTATTTCTGATTGTGCAACCTGGAAATGTCTTCTGTGTAGGTTTTGGTTGGCATTCATAACATTCAGTAACCCCCTGAGGAATGGCAAACAAACACAAGTTAAGTTAGCTGCACTTGGACACAATTTATGTCAGGGAAGGTCAGGCAGAGTAACAAAAAATGTAAAATTGACAAGACTTGGTCCACTTAAGATGCACTGTAAAGCTTAATGAGCTCAACCTGGTTTTGTATTGGTAATCACATGATCTTAAGTTTGAAGAATTTTAAAAAGTTTATGTGTGGTTTTTCATTTCAAATTGTTCGAGAAAAATCATGCAATCAGTTGTTAATAGCTTAATACCTTTTTAATAACAGTAGCCTGTCCTAGATAACCTGCTGTGCCACTTTCCACTAAAGGAACATCCGCTGCCAGACACATTCTGTTCACATGGTTCCTGGCCGCTACATGCACAACAGAAACAAAAATATCATTATCATGTCACTAAAAGCATTTTACAATCTACACATGAACCAATGAAAAACTTATTGATAACTGAATCCTCAATTAAGAATATTGCCATGATTTAACTCAAAATTCTCAGCAGTAACCAAAAAAAAATTGCATTGAACAATTTTACATGTAAGAGTATTGTCTTTCAGATCTTTGAATGAAAAGGTTGAATCACCCTACCTCTGTTGTCTAAAGCATTCATCACCACATCAAATTGTTTGAAGTAGTCTACACCATAGTCAGGGCTAAGTTTTGGGAAAAAGTAGGAAGAATCAGACATGTTTATAACTATTTCAGAAAAGAATTTGAGAAAAGTAAAGGGATATAAATATTGGTAATAACCACCATTCCTCAAGGTGTAAAATTTTAAGCCAAACAGAGGCTCCTTTGGAGTTTTAGATGTTGAGTTATTTATCATACAGTACATAGTTATTGATAACTGGAAAAAAGCATAGACCTCAAAATAAAATCAATTTTGTGAAAATAAAACACTGAACAAAAAGTACAGTATACAGGGCCAACTATATGACTTGCTGTAGGCCTGTTCCTCAAGGAAGTTCAATTTTTGTTGCCACATTTTTGCAAGGGTCATATTTGAGAAGTAAAGTAGGTGGAAAAAAAAATTATAGGACCAGGCCTACTGGGTTTTAGGTTAGCTACCCCCTTTGTATATGTATATTCATTTCAATCAATACATTTTATCTTATTCCTACCAATACTAAAAATGCATGAAGGTAAAGGGCAACTATTGGTGACTCACCTCATAATGTTATCATGATGAGCTTTGATATTTGCATCAGGATTGAATTGAAGAGCACTCTCACGGGATACCTGTGAGGTGTAACATTTTGTTTTCTTTCATTACTGTACATTCTTTAATTTCCAATACCAATATGACAAAATATGTGTTAATTTGAAGGGCACTTTTGTGTCATGCTTATTAAAACTCCTGCTATCCATCTTAGTCAGGCTGAAAAAAATCCTGTCTTCTTGACTTCATCTACATACAGGGCACTCATTAAAATAAATCTATTTTGAGATATTTTGGTTTTAATACCTAAGTTGATCATGAGACTTGGCCAATGCTCTGGCAAAGGGTTAACATTTGAAAAGTCAGCTATAGAAACTCTTTACGGCGGCCAATTTCAGTCATCAATTCAGTTTACAAAATCAAATCATCTTGTAATACCCACCACCAACATAGTACCACAATTTCTTTGGAAACTTTTGCTCTTTATTCACTGAAATATGTTAAGTGTGGCTGATCACTGATGATCATTCAATCCCACTGTTCAGCTTTCTGTGTTTGTCCTACTGAGTATTTCTTTTTTGTAATTGGTACATTTTTCAAAAGAATATTCATTCACATTTTATTTCATTGTGTAAATTCCACTTGTTTTCTTGTTATGTGATACAGTATCAAATAAAATAATTTTGTTGATTTTTCCCCTACAATCTTTGTGCTTAGTCTAGCTAAGTTGACTGAAGTATATGTACTGCAAATCAGTTGGTGAACCAACAGGTCATTAAATCAGAACTAGAAAGGGGTTAGAAACTATAACACTGTGAAACTAAATCAGTAACAGCTTGAGGTGTATCTACAGTACCTGTGCCTTGGATTTTCCAACATGTCTCTTTTGAAACAAGAACTGGCGATTCAAGTTACTAACATCAATGGTATCCAGATCAATCTAAATAAAATAATGAAGACTGGAATTACCATTAGCTTCTGATAACCTGAGTACAGCATAAAAAGCATGTGATTTATCTGTAATCTTCTAATACACATGCATTGCATATCATGTACTAATTGGAACTATATATATTTTTCTGCCCAACCTGACCTCACGCAGTCAAGTGTATATAATTATACAACTACACTATTTCATTTTCTTCCTTTTAACTTTCATTTTATGTCTAGTCAAGATGTATGCCTGCTTGCATTGCACTATCAACTACAATTGGGTCTCACATAGGATTTTTTTTTTTTTTTTTCAATAAAACTGTGCCTGAGGCCAAACAGTTCATATTATAGATTTCACAACATTGATCATCTCCTCTGTTTGTCTGACTAGGAGTTTCCCTGAACAGAACTGTTACCACTTGGCAGTGACTGAGGTTTCAACTTTCACTCAGGCTGTCAAAGTGCCAGTCAATGTCACCAAGAGCAGTCCTTGTCAGGACTTCTCTCACCCAGATGATCAGAATGCAAAATCAATTATTAACTCAGAAATGGAAAGAAGTTATATGATTACTTTTTAAGTTCAGTGTTTTATCAGTAAGTTGTAGTAGCTCAACAAGCAGACCACAGATTATATGTATCATCAACTTCATGTTCTTGCTTTCAAATGTTAACCAAATCGGTCTATTCATCATCACGGTATATTGTATATGCAATTCAGATTCAGGCTCATTGAACAGGTAAGGGCCAATTCGAAGAAAACACAAGACGATGCCTCAGCAAATGTTTTTACTATAATGTTTGAAAAAAGTAAATTCCTACAAGAGCGAAAAAATAATAATTACAACACAGGGAAACCAACATTTACGTTAGAGTACAAAAGTAAATGTAATGTCAAAAATTTTGAAAATCAGTGGGAAAGACGTTTCCAGCAATAGCAAACCGATCTAGTTGCAATTCTTGCCGGTATACCATCAGACAGCTGTATAAGAGCATACAGCTAAGCATGCCGAAATGCATGTTTTCAAGCGTTTCATTTTAATTAAAGCTGTCAATGCATTCACACATGTGCATTGTCATTTTTCACAACATCAATAGTTGACGCACTCACCACTTCGATATCCTTAAAACCAGTTAAAACCAAATTTTTTAGAAGTTCACAGCCGATACCACCTGCTCCAACCATCAAAACTTTCGAATTTCTCACGCACTGGGACAAATCGCTTCCTAAAACATTGCGGTAAATCTCCGATATTCCCGCCGTCGCCATCTTGAAGTTTAACCTTTTAATGGTCAGCGGTCTTGGTCAAAGGAGAGCAATTATTAACGAAGTAGGGAGGAATAGGGTGTCAGCTTCGCCAGGAAAAATAACTTTATCAATACACAATAAGACTAAAAATGAAAGGAGTCTGAGACTTTTAAAAATCATATTTTTTTACTAATACTTCAAAATGTTTTTTTCATCATTTCTTTTTCATATTTTTGTTTATAACAAAATCAGCCCGAGTCCACCCCGACACTTGCAATGAGCAGTTGTTATTTGCAGAAGCATCTTTGATTGGCTACTTCAAGTTTTGGCGCTCGATTTGTAATTGCAAACAAAGATGGCGGATGACTTGCTCAAGAAAGATTTGTGCAAATTATTCAACAAATTTAGCAAAGAAGAACTACTAAAGGGACTCATTGAACAAAGATTTTTGGATGAAGATGTGCTAGATACAGAAGGAACAAAGAAAACTTTCGTCAATCGCATTCTAAAGAGGTGTTTTGACAAGAATGTGACGGCTGAACAGGTCAGCCTTATGGATCTAATGTGTAAGTTCGTTTCTCTCTTTTAACTTGTTGGACTGAAGTATATTTTTGGTATTGATTTGATCTTATTAGCTTCCATTTGTAAAAATTAACTTTGGTGTTCTTAGTCTAAATCAACTTCAGAACAAGAATAATTATAAATTTAAACTGCCAGACCAGCTGTGTTATCTAAACAAACTTTCTAATGCCTTAATTTTCCAATTGTTGCCAATTTTTCAGCATCATGTTTGTACGATAACAAATTATTTATCAACATACTAGCATTAAAAATCATTAAATATAGATATAGTAACTAATTGAGCGAAGGCTCGATGAAATTGAGTGATAATTAAGCTTATAATTAATATGCCTCTGTTCCATCTAACCTTGGTTTGATTTTGATTTCGTTGTTGCACACTTATCAATGCCTTACTATACAAGAAAACAAAGGAAAACTTAAAAAAAAAAACGATAAAAATAGGGACTCTAACTTAGCATTTCAGGAAGCTGTCTGTTTTCTGGAGGTTTCACTTTGAGAGAGTTTATTGTATTTGGGTATTTCAGATCACCAGTCTCATCCAAGCTGTAAGAAATGGACTGTATACAAGCTTGTAGGCTTTGGTAAGTGTCATTCTTTATATTAACCTTTAATACTCTTGTAAAACAATAATTATTATACTCAGAGACAATCACTTATTTAACAAGCTTGTTACAGAAATTTGTGGATAGGTCAAATACATCTACAGTGAGCCATCAACAATACAATGGCAAGGACTTGAAGGAAAAACACTCACCTGTTATTCATATTTTTGACTGGCTAATCTGTTGGCTCATTTTATTTCTCTGATTCCTTAGTGAAAGATCAGTGTGACTACATGAATTCTTCAAAAATTACTAGCAACCCTGTGAATTTTGATGTTGACAACTAGAGTGAATGTTTAATGATTAGCCAGGAATTAGGTGTGTAAACAAATAAATTTAAGACATGTGATTGCTACCTTTTGTTGAATTAAGCTAGGAAATCCAGTCGTGACACAGACACACATTTTTTAAGTTTGTTTCCTATGTTAATGTACTTTCAATTTTAGACCCCAAGAAGGAGCTAAATGCATCAGACCCCTGGAAATTTAAGTCACAATTGAAATCCTGTCTAGGACTTTACTTCAAAGTGGTGAGTTAGAGAGAGATTTTGTCAACAATTCTCATGATAAATACGGTTGAATTTCATGGAAATGATTCTTTTATTCTGACCAGCCTTAAAGGTAACTTGAATGTAAGCCTCTTACAATCTTATATATATCCCCTGATGTAGATTGTATGAGCAAGTGAAAAACATTTTTACCATTTTCAAAGGAAATTTATGTTCATCTTTGGAAAAATGGTTTATGGACAAGAATTCACATCTGTAATGGATCATCCGCCAGTTTACTCAGCAACAATGTTTTCATCATCTACTATCCTAACTCTGAATATGTCTTCATGTCCACCATCAAAGCAGCTCACAAACAGTACATCTTCCAGGTAAAGTGTAATAGTACTTTTCATCTTTAATGTCATTGTTAGCAGTGAATGACCAAGGAATTGCTTAAATCTCTGCAGGATTTTGACTGAGGTATTTGGAGCAAACTTAACACCAAATGCCTGTTAGAAATACATAGTATGATTGCATGTTTGAAACAGACTGTTTCTAAGGTTTCAAAGTATATGGACTGGTAGGTATTCAGTAGTCAATCTGGTTGTCAGTTGATAGTCACCCAGTAGTTGACTTCTAGTTGGTGAATGGTCCACCAAATTTCATAACCTTTCAGGTTGGTGACTGACAGCTAGAATCTTAGAGGCAGTTTGCTAATAATATGTCACTCGCAAACCTTGAATCATGGGTGGAATATATTTTATAACCAATTTTCCTACAGACCCTGTCAACTCTACTACACTGTCAGACTCTGAAAGAAGTAAAGTTATCAGGAAGGGACATGCCCTCCCTCAAGGAACTTGTGCTAAATAAAAGCAGCCAGGTAATTTTAAACGAGTCTAAGACTGAATGAATACATAACAAGATGTGAAGGTAATTTGTAAAAGAGTGGTTTGGGTGTTTGGCTTCAATCCAGTGATGTCAGGTTAGGCCTTGCACTCAACCTGGTTACCACTGACCCTTGTTCAGCCCCCTAAGTTTCCACAACATGAATGGCAGAAGTCTGTACCTTGTCAGTTGTGGTTTTCAATCACCCTATATTTATTTTGAATCAGTTTTGATTTTGTTTCCATTTTTGTTTCTAAGCTATATAATGCACAAAAAGAAATAAATTACTGTTGGTGGTGGTTCTCGGAATTTTTAATTAATGTAATTTTGGAGGGGGTGGGAGTTCAAAATTACTACCTAACTAACCTACACTCACCCCTCCCTCCCCCCCCCCTTCCCCACAAATTACAATAACAATCAACCAGTTGAGTAGCAAAATGCAATTTTCTCAAGGTAGAATTTTTTTTTGTTGGACATGTAACAAGAACACCCAGAGATGTAATAGGGAGGGGGGAGGGAGATAAAGACCCTCCAGACTGTCCCCCTAAATCTGCCTCTGAGCCATGTTTGTTATGCAAATTATATATTTCACCAGTGGAGAGTGATTCATAAGACAGCTTTCTGGTCTCTTGAAGGGAGCCTTTAGTAAGTACAGATTGAATCAGGTGGATGGAAACCCTCTCAGTAGAAAGAGAAAGAGAGAAAAAGGTGAGGGGACAACAAATCTGAAGTATTTAATTTTGCCTTTTTTTGATGTGATTGTGAATTAAGTAGAACAAGGAGAGAGCAGCACATGTGCCAAGTCTCCAGGGCCCTGATGGTTTCTAGTTTTCTTGTGAGGTGTAATCTTTTTGATGCAATTGGTTTCAAGACAAATATTAAGTTATACACACAGTTAGTATGGTGATATGATCTAGAGATTGTCAAAAGTGGCTTGCAGCTAACAGAAATCTCCACTTGGCTAAATTTTTTTAGGTGGTAAAATTCCTTTGATCACTTTTGTAAACCATAAAAAAAAACCTTCCATCTCCTTTACCTTGTTGAAAAACAACCTTCCGAAACCTTTCTAACAAACCTGCTGATTAGATATGTTTCAACACCTGTTAACCCTTCAAATGAGCTTATGTAATAGTGGGGTAATATACTATTAGCAAGGAGTTGATAATGTAAATTGGCCATCATAAAAAGTTTTTCAAGCTGACGTTTTGAGTGTTAGCCCTCCGTCAGCACAAATGGAGGAATTGTGGGTTGTGTATGTGTGTTTATATGCAGAAAATGGAGCTATGCTATTGGTGGGAATATGTAACAGCCTTCCCCCATTACACAGCTTTTCTGTCTTTAGTTATTTCATTTTTTACAAAACCTGTATCAACTGGACATTAATTTCACCTAAGCAGAGGTGTAAGTCCTGTTGGTATCTTCTACATGTCACCGATGTTGAGTTCAGATTTAAAATCATTGCTTTTTCATTAAACCTCAAGCTTGAAAGTTAGTATGAAGCTTATTAAATGTAGAATGAATCTTTTTCCAAAGCATTAAGTCAGCAAGTATTTCTGGAAGGTAAAGACTTTTAGGAAAGTCCAGGTATCCTCTTACGCAGGTTTAACTGTATTTTCAAGTTTTGTTTGGATCATATTTGGATTTGAATGAAAATAGCTTATTGCCCTATTATTTGTGTGCAATTCAGATAGCAAATTGGATATTTTACAAAGTCAGGAAATCACCAGTGAGAACTGGAAAGAGGAGCAGAAACGGCAGCAATTAACAGACAATGCATTTGGCACAAATCTGCCCCCTAAGCTGGAAAAGGTAGAGTTTAAGGTTGGTATTACGTAGTATGTATTACACATATGTATTGGGTATTATGCATTTATTCAATCAGTCAGAAACTCTCTGATCCCCATGATGTTAAAACACACACACCAATAGATAAATACACACTACGACACATGGCTACCAACAATAAGACCTTCCTACATTACATTATCATAAATCAACACTGATTTTCCTTTGAATTCACTTTCAAGATGCAAACAAGGCTACGAAGCAGAAAACAATTCCATCAGCTCATCAGGCCAATCTCCTGCAATGTCAGGTTTGAAGGATCCAGTGTTATAGAAGGGATCAAGAATCTTGGATCACAGAGTTTTGTCGACATACCACTGCCATCTTATATGACTAATTTGCACTCTCTATCTAGGAACTCATTTGTGCTAAAAGAAAAGGAAAATGCATAAAAAGGAAGTTTAGAGGACATCAGCAATTAGGGGCCTAATGATTGAATTTAGTGCTTCAATGTGGATGCATCTTTCTGAAGCACACACAGTTTTAATCATTTTTATGAAGTTTTTCAACAACAAAATTTTAAAACAAAGATTGTTTTACTTTGGAAATGTTTCTCCAGTTATAAGTATGACCGCTTTTATTTATTTCAAATTATTTTCTCTTCTCTTAATGTCTGAATTCAAGTACTTTACTGCTCTATAAATGAAGTATATATTTTAATTTAAATTTCCTTTAATTTTGCAAATATCTGTTTCTAATACATGTACAATAGTTTACATATTTCTATTGTATTTTTTAAATTTGACTTACAAATGATTTTAAATGTGGAAATCTATTAAATGGTGTAAATCAAGTGAAGTAGAATGTTGTCATTTATTTATTTATTTATTTAGAAGAGGTACATTACTAGAGGTAATTTCAGAGTATAAGCAAAGTGTTAATTGTAACATGTCTTTTGGTATAGTAAACATCAAACTTAAATTTAACCCTTCCAAAGGTTGGCAGCTTAACGTAACTGACACAGCAATCTTACCTCTGACATCCAGACCCACGAGTTATACTTCAATCCTTATTTTAATACTCAGTTATTATGTAAAGTCATCTTCCATTCATATATTCCATATTGCCAAGCAAAATTGTTTGCCTCAAGAAAATAACTCATATAATTTCTGATAAATATCAGACAAAAGTTTATTATTTTCTGTTCTATGGACAAGGCAATTCCAAAAATAAATTTTTGTCGTTAGCCAGGTCATTAGTCTAGCTAATGAGTAGGTTTTACGTATAAGTTGCTGTTTTTACCTGACAAGAAGCAAATCTGGTGAAACCTAAAAAATTTCCATGGAAGATGACATTGTTCATACTAGGAATTGCAACCCACACTGTCTTGTAATTGCTACCTGCCTACAAAACAAAGTGTTCCATGCTTATGGTGCATACTTCAAATTAAATATATATTTCTTTCTGATCAGGGTGTCTGCCAAGGCCAAATGTTTGCCCCCTAAAACCTGATGTTAAACAAAAAAAACATTTGTCTGATGACCAGCTGTTATTTGCAGCCTTGCTTTTTTCCCCTTTCTATACTTATTTACTATATCTGACATGAAGTCAGATGGTTCTAGAAGGTCCTAGACATGTTAGCATTGATACATAAATGTCTAGCAAGGCTGCTGAACTGGAAAAAGTTGAGAAAATTTTAGCTGATCCATCAGGGCAGACTTCACAATTGTTACCACTTAAAAGTGATTTGGGCCTTCAACTTTGTTTTCAGGCTCTGCTTTGGAAATTCATGTGTCAAAATTGCCCAATCTGAATTGCTGATTGACCTAGCTACTCACAGCAACTGGCCAAAGAATTGTCAGATTGGGAAAACACCTGCAGCTTTACTTGCACATGCCAACTGCAATGGTCAGAAAACAGTGAAATCACTGCCAGCAGTGACTATCCTTGACAATTTTCATGGGTCATGACAAATTTCTTGTTAAGTCACCCAGTGTTTCAGACACATAACAGCTTATAAACCAAAATCCTGATCACCCATAGCTGTATAGAGCCAGTACTGATCATTAGGAAACACCACAAAGGTGTACAAGTTCTCCCCACTGACAAAGTGTCCGTGTTCATTCTGTTTCCATGTAACTGGACAGTCAGTAAATCCCCACACAGTCACTGCCACCCAAGGAAGATCAGCTGCCTTTAGAAGGTTTCTGTCAGAGAAAAGTTTGATAAGTAAAAGAACCTTCTCCATGTGAACCTTGTCAATGTGACTTGAGAGACCTCTCTTCACTGCTTTTTCCTTAACTGTTTTAACTCCCAGAAGTGACTAACATGTAACTTCTCCCCATGATATTCATGCATTATCCACCAAACAGGTACTAAGAATACCAATACCCAAAATTATTGAATGGAGAATCCACAATCTGATCTTAGGATTTAACTTAATAAAATTTGATGTCTTTAAATGAAGAATGTCAGCCCTGTTATGAGTGAGTTATATGTTTTTAGTAAGAACGACAATATTGCCCACATGAACAGAAAAGGGGCCAAAAACCTTAGTTCACTATATCCATGCTAAGATTTCTAATGTGACTTGCTACTGGAGGATATGTTATGCAAGTGGTACCTACAGACTGTTTGGAGAATTCTTGCAGTAGAATAGCATCCCATACAGGAATGGTAAGCTTTACTCCCATTTGAGTGATTTCATGAAAATGGGGTAGTTGTAATGTCCTCCGTACATACACATGGCATATTTTTATTCCCAGTGTAGCACTGAAGAGTTAGTTTATTAGTGACAAAAGTTTACATTTTAATTCCAATACCAGGAATGGTAACAATTTTGTTAGTTTTCATCACCCCGTTTATCATTTAATACATTTTCACTCCAGCATCATTTGGTTTGATCTTACCTTACTGTAAGTAAAATTGATAAAATGCGGTTGCTTGTTATCATTCCAGTCCAGCGGCATGTTATCAGCTGTTTCAAGCTGCATGATTGTTCTGGACATGTTAGTGTTGAGACATAACTGTCTGGCAAGGCTGCTGAGCTGAAAAAAAAAGTTTGAGGAAAAGGTTGAATCACATTTATCATAGGTCTCATAGAATGAAAGAATAGGGGCTACAAATCTAAAAGTAACTTGCATGGACTCTGCTTTGGTTTTCTTTTTAACTCAAAGTTAAAAGTTTTTAATTTGATTTGTTGCAAAAACCACCACTGGATGTGCAGCCATTTCAAGTTCAAAGAGTGGCATATACAAAGCAGTTAATGACAATTATTAGATCTCAGTTGTTCAAAGAAATGGGAGGAATGAAAAAAGATCGATAGACTAATTACAGATTTTCATTTTGCAAATTAGAGATTTTCATTTGGCAAATTACAGAATTTCATTTCATTTCCTATCGATTCCCAATTTACAGTGAGCATAATAATTACCAATCCACTCCACAAGCAACACAGCCAAGCCATTCAAAAAATGACATACAGTCACACACATCAGTCTCTGTGCTAGTGCCATTATCGGTGAATTTTGATTTGTCAAAGCTAATCTTTGGAGCTTTCTGATGGTTCTGAACTTGTTTGATATCCTCTGTATTATACAACATCTGGCAACCAAATGAACTGAAGAAAGAGTGGAGTTTGCTTGTTGATACTTGACCTAGGAGAGGTATTAAAATTGGTAAAAACAGGGTTTCCCCATCTGGAGACTGTATTATATCTAGTATTAGTGGTGGACTCTAACAAAGTGTGTCCTTGCACTCAAGCAACAATGATAGTGACCGCTGACCAACACCCCAGCTTTTTATCAGGCTTCTCTGGAAGATCAATTTGACCAATTCAACAAGATGCTTCTTTATGGAGAGATGCAGTGTTATAGTAAAGTAACATGTGTCTTGCCTGGGAACACAACTGTGTAATGTAGCCATGCTTACACCCTCAGCCTATGATCCACTCTCTAAGCGTGCAGAGTAACCCCTGAACCACCTTAACTTCCAGTGTTTCTCAGCAGGGCCAATTTTAAACAAGGGCCAGTTTAATGCCACATGCATGTAAATTTTACCACGCAGTATGTCTTTGCCTACCTTCATTTGTCCAACTCATGAGAAACTTGAATGTTAATGGTAGGTTGTCCTTTAGACACCATCTGACTCTCTCATAAACCTTCTTTCCAGGAACAAAATTTGGTGCAGCCAGATTAACCTCCACATCTAAATTCAAAACAAAAAAAATTGTGCAACACCCCATACGCTGCAATTGTTTTAAGGACTCTAAAACTTAATACCTCAAACTGAATCAAATGACTCCAAATTTCCATGAACTAAGTTCATGCACTATTTCATTTTATGTACTACTTAGAAGCTAAATTGTACATGCCTTTTGATTTGTTCTCTTCCTTATGATCTATTGGAGTACAGACACATACTTATGAATAGACGACTTCACCATTTATGGTATATTCCTCTCTGTTAATCCCATGTAGCTGCAGGTCTGTTCAGTAATAGATCACAAAAGATGTCAAACTGTGGTGAGAAAATAAATGACATATTCAGCCACAACTTATGGTCCACTTTTTTATGTCATCTGTGATCTATTACTGAATGGACACACAGCAATATCAAACCTATGTTCAATTGATAGATTGGTTACAATTTGCCAGTATAGTAACAATACTTACTGAATCTGTGTTTCTTTTGAAACACTGATGGTTTCCCTGTGAGACCCAACTGCTCATATGTGTCTTTGTCCAAAGAAAGAATGAGGACTCCTAAATGATTCCCCAAGAAATAAGATAAATTATGTGATTCTTTAACAACTCATTGGTAAACTCCAGCATTTCTCTACTTTTATAAAGTGCAACATCCCTAACACAGCTATCTCTCTATGACAATCACTAATTCCATGCTTCTGATATGTAAATCTAAAAACCAGTCTAAGATCTTATCTTACTGTTCTTGGCTATACCAGGCTCTCAGGAAGTGAAATGATAGAAAAATAGAGACGGAGAAATGAAATAGAGCATGAAAATGGTTAAGTTAATGTTGGGGAGCTGCCATTCCTAGTTTTCCTTTGTTCCTTCTGAGCGGGACCCAAGCTATTAATTAAATAGTTATCTTCCCAGAACATCAGTTAAAAAACAACCAAATTTTGCTAGCTGGGTGCTGATTTTACAAATGGGATTTAGCTGAATGGACAACTTGGCCACATCCAATACTTCTAAGAATTAACTGATATGAAAATTCATACCCTCTCATAATTATCTTAACAAATTATCAGCTAAGGATTGCTAGATCTGATCCAGTTATTCCCACATTCTTACCAGTTGGAAGGACTGCTGCACAGTTGCCTGCATCAATGTATGTTTCCCAGCTGAGGGCAATGAACTGACCTGTGAAACAAATACAAATGCACATGAAATGATAACTAACAATTTACACCATAATCCTTTTGACATAGATGTGCAAAATATGTTACATATACCTTGTGAGAAAAATTTTATAAAAAATAAGTCTGCAAAGAGGCAAATATCAAGCAGCTGTTAATATCATTAAAAAAAATTTAATTTAAATAAGAAGGCTACAGAAAATTACCACTTTGTAGAAATGTCTTGATAAACTCCACCTCTATGAAGACATGCACTGGTAGTTCAATCAAACAATATGAATCCTGAGATGGTGAAATGCTCTGGAAGCACTGTGTAACATTTTCAAGTAAATAATCTGGAACAGTAATCTCTACCTACAATTTACATAGGAAATAAAAACTGAGCATCAATTAAATAAAATAAAAGTTTAAAAAAAAAAATGTAGTCAGAATTAATTAATTACATGATTGATTAATTGATTGGCTGATGAGGGTGACTTTCAATTATTTTCTCAATCATTTTAGCCATTAACACTGGTAACTATAAATTACATTAGGCTTACAAGAATTAAGGAAATTATCATCAACTTGAAAAGTTTGTAATTTTCAACTAAATTTTCTTTGTCAACTCCATAGGAAATGTATGAAGAACAATTGGGAGAGTGGAGAATAGACATGTCTACTCTGTTATCGGTCAAAAAGCTTGATTAATCGATTATATGATTGGTATTGGGCGCTTACTTCCTTTTCTCCATTTTTTCACTAGAAGATCTATATCGAAACAGAGATTCCTGAGGAAAACAACAGGGGGTAGGTTGGGGTGGCATGATATGGGGGTGGGGGTAGGTGCCAAAGCCTTATTTTTCCCAAGTAAAAAATATTTTAGAATACTCAAAATAATTACCTGAACAAATCATGAAAAAAAAGTTATCTTCCGACACAAAGTATATACAGTTTTTCTCTAAAAGCTAGCTCCCGACCCATGCGCTACATTCTGAGCAATCCAAAGTCGACCCCATGTTGGAAACCCACGTGAGTGCAAAAGAGAATTTGCGTCTAATTAAAGTCAAATATGAACAAACCGCATGATTGAAAGGATGCTCCTCTATGTGTCGTCTGAATCTTTCCTTTTCATCGCGAAAGGAACATTTATCAATCGTCAGTTTCCTCTTAGGTGTGCTGAAACTTCTCCCGTCCGCCATATTGGCGACCGAGGTTTTTACAGGGTCTGGTTCGGTTCATCACCAGTTCCTCCCCAACTATCAAAAACAAAAAACATGGCGACTCTTGTGGAAGAAGTCTGTCCTTCAGTGGAAGCCCTTACTCGAAGGGAAGATGCCGCCTCTTTTCCCTGTCCTACAGAGGGATGTTCCAGAGAGTTTCAGAATCGTCCATGCCTTAGGATGCACCTGATCAAGACTCATGGCATCGCGCCGAATGGCAAAGAAAAGAAGCTTTTTACTCGTGGTCAGGGAAAGAGTCAAGTTGAAAAGCATTTTTACTGTCCGGTTCAACATTGTGTGCGAGGACAAGGTACTAAGAGACCTTTCCCTCGAATGTCTCAGCTGAAACAGGTATGCAAAACAATTGACGAAAACCAATAGGGGGAGAAATTAAGTATTATAATTTAAGTTTATAATTTTAGTTATAAGTCTACAATTAAAATAACATGATAATTGTTATAAGTTTAGAATTATAACTATGAGTTTAAAATTGGGTATTATAAACTAGCTGCACAGGCGAAAGATCTAGAATTGAAACTCTTACAAATAAAGTAACTACAACATTGTGACCACTTTCAGTGCATCTTAAACCCTATACTCTGACAGGTTAACAAGACAGAAAGAAAAACAGAAAGAGAAACAAAAACAGAAAGAGAAACATCAATCAGGGGATTATTAGTTGATCCAATACCAAATTCTCCAAACTAACATCATAAAAAAGTTGTAAGGAAGGCAGTAAGGAGAATTACTGACAAGATCTTGGTGAAAGAGAAAGTTTGAAAAACATTTGAGCATACTGAGTTCCCTTTTATCTTTTCTCATTTGTCAAACAGCATTACATGACAGTACATGCAGAGAAAACAAATGTTTGCAGTAAATGTGGTAAGGGCTTTGGTTTGCCTGAGGCTTGTAAACGGCATGAAGTCAAGTGTGGGCAGTTGTTTACTTGTTCATGTGGGTGCCCTTACACCACAATAGAAGCACTTCTCACCCATGCACGGCGTCAGATGCACAAAGTTCCGGAAGAATACAAAACTAAGGCAGCAAGGTCAGTAGTGTCCTTCATTTCCAAGGAATGTCTCTTAGATCTTTGAGGTTCATCAAGATATGAAGCATTAGGGAAATTTGGCAGGCACTCAAAAAATCAGAGTTGCATGCAGGCACACTACAAGCAACTTTAATGCATCTTTTGTTCTCCCTCAGCTTCCCATGTACTCACTAAACACATGCTGTTGCACTAAGCAGCTGTTAAGTAGAATATATTTAATATAAATTCAGCTTGAGAATTGGATACATGTGAGAAGAATACTTTCTGTTTTATTATGACAGTTGGTATAAGGTAAGAAGACCTTACTGGAGACAGATCATCTTTTATTCCATTTTCATATCTACTTTTAGTGCAAAATCTTCAGCGCCTGCACCAGCATTTGCTGTACTTGTTGTTAAACCTGCAACCTCGATACCATGTGTAAGAATCGACTCTGGAAAGAAACATGGTCCTGGAAATCAGACAGCAAAACTTCAGCCAATCCTTCCCAAACCTGGCCCAGTCACAAACTTAGAAACTGGTAGAGGCTCTTGCAGTTCTTCAAGGAAAAGAGCAGTCAACAAGTCTGTGCAAACACAGCCTCCTTATGATGTGCACAGTATGTGTACTCAAACACCCAGCCGCCCAGTGAATATGGATCAGGGATGTGATTCATACACACAAACTCCTCCACCAATTGCAAGCCAACAGTTTCAGTTCAACAATGTGGATGGGAACCTTGGTATTGGTTTCAACAACCAATCTTCGGTTGGGACTCAAGTTGCAATGTTGACAAACCACTGCGACTTTGGTGTTGGCACTGATGAGAGTTTCTTGGCACAATTAGGCTTGGGTGGCAGTAGAAGTAGTCAACCGTTTGGGTTTGCAGAAAGAATTCCACAAGATTCCCAGGTTCAACCTCTTCCTCCCTTTAGTTCTTTTGTTACAGGGCAACAAAGACCAGGGTTTGTTTCCACGAATGAAAACTCAATGCAGACTCTTACCATTGACCCACTGTGTTTGAATATCCAAACACAGACAAATATTACAAGCTCAGACTTTGGTCTTTGTGACCTCCGACCATTAACTAGCTCACAAACTCAGACTAGTGGCTTGGAGCAAGTTCCTTTAGAAGATAATGAAACACAGACATTAATTTCCCTGCTGGGTATTGATGCAAATAGCTCTATTGATTCTGGCACACAAACTCAAAACCTTCTCAATGATTTATTTGACTCTCAAGACATTGAGCTGACAGAATCGCAGACTCAAACATGGTTTAATGACTACTCCACAGTCACTTCACCAGCTCTTGAAAACAGTGGACAAGAGTTTGTGTACAAAACACTTGAAGACTTGGTAGACATACACACTCAAACATCCATAGTAATGTCTGACTTTACTGAGCTAGCTGATGACACTGTTCTTGCAAATTCACAAACTCAAACCCTGCAGAGTGACTTGGGTTGTTCAAGTCTGTTGTCATCCAGTGTCCAGACAGATTCACGCTGCTCACAGGCATCACGAATGTTTGAACAGTTTGGCAGTGGTTCAGTCACCTCCACAGGTTGTCAAACACAAACCTGTTCAAGTGTTGTTGATCACAACTGTCCTACATCCAGTGTTGAAACTCAGACATAGTGGTTTGTAGCATTCCTAAAAAATGCAATAAACATTGCAAAATAAAATAGATGTAACTCTATGGGTTGCATTATTATTTTATCTTTCAACTCCCAATATCTGATTGTTAATTTTCTACTCTCGCTGCTACACAATTAGTTACGAAAAATTTGTCTGAATTCCAGCCAAGTGGCCCATCAAGCTGGAGCTTATCCCAGTTTATAATGCTTGAAGTGATTAGGAGTACTAACTCTCCCCCCTGAATGGGATGTCAGTCTATTACAACCATCACAAGGCTACCTCCCTCCCCCCTCCCCCCTCCCCCCTCCCCCCAACATTCCATCAGACTTCCTCAACAATTTGCCAATACACATTTAGACTCCTGAGTTGAGAGGGGCACTGTTAAAGTAAAGTGATTTGCCCAGGAATACAACACAACAACCCAGCCAGGCCTGAAACCCAGACCTCTTGATTCAGAGTCCAGTACCA
Organism: Pocillopora verrucosa; assembly: GCF_036669915.1. Taxonomy (NCBI): domain Eukaryota; kingdom Metazoa; phylum Cnidaria; class Anthozoa; order Scleractinia; family Pocilloporidae; genus Pocillopora; species Pocillopora verrucosa. The sequence goes on along the minus strand of NC_089314.1, from coordinate 28,150,062 downwards.
ACCATTGGGCAGCTGCATCCCCACCCTAGGATGAGGAGCAACAACTCAAACCATGTTATAATGGAGTTGGTTATCAAACTCTGGAAATGCCATTGGGAGGCAAGTACTCTTACTGGGGCATTCCAACTCCCTGATGAAGAATTGTATGATTGAAAGTTCTGCTTTCTTCTCCCCCCCCTCCCCCCCCCCCTCACCCTGCCCCTTCTACATTTGTCACCATTTACTTTCAATTTTTGCCACAAAAAAAGACTTTACCGAGCTGATCAAGAAACAATAAATTCAAACATTTACTGATTAAAGTTGATGTTGTTTTTATTCAATAAATAGAGAACTATGCATTTGTCATTATATTACAAATGAAGTGATTGAGCTGAATGTGTACACTGAAAAATTTCCTGATGTTGTTGAGTATGATTATCCTTAAAACTGAAAATTACTGAGAAAAAATTGTCTATTTACATTGTTCATTTCCTTATCAATTATTCCTAACGCTAATAATGACTGTACTGTTTTAAATTTTCTTCAAATAAAAATACTTTTTTATATCATTGCCATCACTCTACACTTCAGAGATGATATATAAAAATCCGCAACCAAGATTTTAAATTCAGTCCTGACTTTTGTATTATTCATCTTGACTTGAAACCTGTACATTTCACTTATAGAAGATAAAAAATGGTTAACCACAATCAAGGAAAAAACACAGATGATTATGATAAGCTCTACTCCTGCTTCAGTAGTATTTAGTGATCAACTTCTTTTTCCAGCAACTCATGACACTTATAGAAGGCAGTAGTGTAATGCGCTGTGTAGGGAGGGTTTTTTTTTTTATCACAGGTTGGACTTGACTGTCTGCCCTGATACTGTGGAAGTTCCAATATTTTGCATGCCTGATGGAGTATGATTTATAGCATTCTCTGACATCAGTTGTCACACATGCTGGCCAAAGCTGGCACTTCCAGTTTTGTTCCAGAAACACTTGGCAACAAAGGCTCAGAAAAGCTTAAGCCTTTTTCCACCTTTCTGTCTAACTCTTGAGACAGTTTTTTCAGTGCATCATCCAGCTTTCCCCCACTTGGAACTAAATTTGCAGCTTCACTTAGAGTCAGTTTCTTTCCTTTCTTATTGCGCTTTGGTAAAGAGAATGCCTTGGTGAAACCACCTGATGGTCTTTCAGGAAATTTACCGTGAGGCTGACTCACAGCTGTTGAAGGATATGGGTATCCGACGGTGTTCCTAGTGATTGGTAGCCAGTCCAACTTACCCTCCCCTCCTGGGCCAAACTTTCTTTTTTGGCTCGCAACTTTCTGTTCCTTCGATTTTTTCGACCCTTTTGAACAAGTAGAATTGTCCGATCTTTTAGAATGTGATCCCAAAACTTTACTGGCCAAGAGGCTGTCATCAGCTGTTTGCCGCTGTATTGGTGTGATCTTCTGTAAAGGTTTAAGCTCCGTTGAACTGTTCGTACTGATCTCTAGTTTACAAGACGGTTTGACGATATCCTGAGTTCCTAATTGGCATAAATCGCAGAATGAAACCACAGATTTTTCCTTTCGCGCAGTAACCGCGTGTATCACTTTGATTTTATGGTCTTCTGTTCGGTACTGGGTGATCAACGGAACACGAACGGAAGGCTCAAAACTGAAAGGAAACCTGCCCTTATCAACAGAGTACTCTCCCTTTAGATCTAGGTTTTCCACGAGACGACGATCAAACGTCTGGGCCGGATCGCTGATAGAAATACTTCCATTACTGGTCTCTTGAAAGGTGATCATACCACCGTTCTCAAGAACGAGTGTTTGGTTCGGATACTTGTGAGAGGTGGTCATGTTTCTGAGCACTTGGAGCGGAGTTCTCTCGACATATTCCAACGTTCGTGGATCAATAATATATCTCCAACAAGGATTATCGTAAGATAGCACATCAGCATTTTGAAAATTCCGCATATTTGTCCTCACCGTCTTATTTCCCGGCCACGTTCCTCCAGCTTTCACTTTGTTTATTTCAGTGACGCTATTTACGTTCGAATTCGAATTTGTGATCATTCCAGCGAGACGCTTCACTTTAGCGTAATGGCTTTCCGAATCCGGGCTACTTCGCCAATATTTATCTTTAGTCTTCTTCTTTCGATCAGCAGAAGAAATATATCGAACGTTCGGCGCTGTGTGTTTCCATCCACAAGCGACCTCATCCCAGCTGCTCGAGAACACGACTCGGTCAAAATCTTCCTCCGCACTACTCTCGCTAGAATCGAGTAGCTTTTCGATCAGGTCTCTTTCTTTACTGCCCGCTTCTACGTTCGGATCGTCAGCTGTCTCCATATCAAATTGTTTGGGAATTATTGACTTGTTCACCCTGCTTTCCCACCGCGGAATACGTTATTGAATTTGCTGTCCATTTTCCGCAACCTCGTTTAAAATTCATTTGAATAGGTGAATGTGATTTTTCTTTCTTTATAAATTTGTGTTGCTAGGCAACGAGCCCCAAGCGCGCCTTACTAATTATCCGGCAACAACCACTAATTGGAATTCATGTTCGCAATTTAAACAAACGATACAAAACAATCCACATTTTCACAAAACCTGAGATAACATTATTCTTTGAAAAAGTTTCTTATCGAAAAGTAAAAGATTTTAACTCAAGGAATCACGGCAAAGCAATTTTGTCAGACAGTTTATGATTAATGATATTATTTTTAGAGTGCGCGGTAATGGCCTACTGCGATTTGAATTCAAAGTCAATTGTCTGGATTTCAATGCCACAGTCTTTACACACTAAGAACCTCAAGTGGCTTCTAACAAAGAAAGCCAAGCCTCTTTTCTCCTAATTTGGTTCGTTTGTCTTTTAATTTTCATGGTGTTAGAGTTTTAATTCCGATTTAATGTTCCATCAGTCCTTTCGATCGAGGTTTTTTTTCATGTTTCCGTGATATTAAATTGTTCATAACAAGAAACCGACACTATGTTTCTGACAAAGAATATAATGATATGCGAATCAATCAAGGCGTATTAACTCAAGAAACAAAGGAAAATAGAAGCGAGCGAAGGAAACGAACTCCCGAAGGCAATATCATTATCATGATTATCGCTTGCTAATCCTGTAATCCAACTAAAGAGGTGTTCAGTTGGTGCTAATACTAGGCTGTTCCTATGGCGACTCCTTGTTTCAGTTTAAAAGCAGAGGTCATAATCGATTGTTGCTCCTTGTCTCAGTTTCTTGAAACGCGGAAGTCTCTCGCAAATTGATCTCAAATGACACGAGTTTCGTCGCCAAAGCGACTTGACTGACTTGCTATCCGTTTGTCATTTAATTTATTTCATTCGCGTCAGACTTAATTAGGGAAATTAAACATGTCCATGCAGGTAATTAACCACCGCTGTCTTAAAGGCCAAGGCCTACTGTCCCTCCCCTCCCCTCCCTACCTCTTGAGAATTGTGTCATCGCGTTTCCGTAGTAAGCTTACAAGGCTTCAGTCCGGCTTCCAGGATTCAAAACAATATTTATTTTTCGATTCTTGCAGTGAAATTGACTTCTCTGGTTTTCTTGCCCCTCATGAAGGCTCGCCGCTAGGCAAGCGCCGTGTGTTCATTTTATACAAATTTCAATCAACAACATATAATAATTTTCGCTCAAATCTTGAGTGAAAATGAACTTCAAAGTGACCTGCCACATTTTGTATCTGTCTTACTCATCTATTTTCGACGCCGCTACTGAGAACAGAGGCGTTTTCGAAGAAAGATTATGCCGGATATGACGTGGAAACAATTCCCGTCAACTTTACTAACAAGTACAGGTGGCAATGTAAGCCTATGCTCTTATTGTCGTTGTGTAAGATATTTTCGTGTATGACTCTTCGACCACATATGTAGAAAGAGAGAAAGTGGCCTGAAAAGTTGTTAGAGATATTTGTGGCCACGGAACAGAGGGCTGTGCATGTTTATGTTGTTATTCTAGTTCTTTTCCTATTGAAAAACTGATGATAGCCTAAACAACACTTTTTATCATTTTGTGGCTTGTAATGAATGCAGACGTTTGTAATGACCGATTCTCGGAAACCGGCTTCCTTTCGTGGAAAGAAAAATGTTATGTTACGCATGCGCAGCAATTACACTAAGCCTCCTGCTCGTATGAAATCGTTTTGGTTTCGCACATCCAGGGAGATAATTTGGCGAAAATGCTGAAGAATGATCAATGTTGGCGATGTGATGTTTCTTGTAAGTCACCTACTCCGAAAGTGTGCTGCAGTAGATGCGAAGTAGCTTATTACTGCAGCGAAACTTGCAAGAACAGGGATCTGTTTCGACATCAAGTGGACTGCCAAACTGCCACCGTAAAGAGGACATGTTCCGGATGCAGCAAGGAAAGCAGCCGATTGAAACAGTGTGGTAGCTGCCTGCAAGCTTGGTATTGCAATCAGGCTTGCCTAAAGAAATCCTGGCCCGCACACAAAGCATCCTGTCAAAAAATGACGAGAAATACAAGAGAAATGTCTTTAAACATCAAGAAACTCCACGACCTTGTAGAGTTTACGCCTGGCACTGCAACAGTTTACTACTGGGGTAACATTCCTGCACAAGATCTTATAAAATTCCCACTGAACGAAGGTTCTGAGTATTCAAAGCCTATCTCAGTCCTTGCATGTGGCGTTGGTGACCCACGCAATATCGTATTGTCCGTCTCGAAGCTTCCAGAAGTTTATCAAGAAGAGCTGACCTTTGTCTTGAATGACATCTGCGCCTGCACACTGGCCAGAACGATACTTTTACTCTATATGATATTCAAAGGTAAGGTATACGATTACATCAATTAGAGTCACAAAGCAGTTAATCAAGGAAATCGAATTGTGCATCAGCAGATCAGTTTTAAAAAATGGATCAGGGTCTTGTAGAACACCATGGGACTAAAATTGGGACTGTAAAATCAGGGCCTGCTTACATGAAGGTGGGAGATCCCAAGTAAGTGAGGCAGCCCACCGAGCCGTAGGCGTTTACATACAACTAACAACCCTGCATAGGATCCCGGGATAAGGTTGTTGGCAAATGTAATATGAACGCGACCCCAGCTAGGTGGGTTACTCCACCTTGAGACGTTTAGATAGCAAATTGCGACCCCGGCCGACAGGGTTACCCTATCCAGCAGACCGGGCAACCCTCAGCTGAATCCACTTATCATATTAAAGGGATCAAGATAAAATAAAAGATTATATGCACAGGCGAGTTACCCCGCCTTAGCGGGTTACCTCACCTACCTGGGGTCCCCCACCTCCATGTAAACAGGCCCTGATGCTGGAGGGAGAATTTTGGAACCAGAAAGATGTAGGGCTGGATCTTTTGTATGCTTGTGGAATGTTAACAACCCAGTTACCATGACCAAGACTGACGCTTTCATCAACCAATTTCCAGACGGGCCTCATGCTACGATTCATTTCTTTATTTTACAGCGCTGATCGAGCAACATATGTTGTCAAAGGGTGTCCATTTAAAAAACAATAATACTTTTTTTTTCTTTAATAGGCGGAGAAGAAGCTGCAAGTTCCGTGACGCAGATTTGGTATTCACTGCGTCTCAGCGAAGATGACTATAAGCTGGTCATCAATGCCCTGGAAGAGCTGATCCAAACGTCCAGCCTTGAAGAGCTGACAGGAGACACCATGAGGATGGAGCAAAACCAACTTAAAGAGGTCACACACGTGTGGCGCACTTGGCTGGACCTTAGCTCACGGAAGGAAAAATGGATATCAGAAGCTCGACGTAGGCGCTTTGACAACCCCCAAGCGAAGGAAGGTATGAAACTGCACTTGGCCGAAATCCCGAAAGAGCATAAAAAGTCTGCATCAGATTGGTTTGCCAACGGGATCCTGTCGTCCAAGGAATCAAGAGGCGCACTTTTTTTTGAAAATTTCACTTTGACAGGCTCTGACTATCAGAACAGTCGTAATAGAGGCCCATTTTCTTACATCATGCAGTCTTCTGTCTCTCCCTTCTTATCATGGGATTACAACGATGTCTGCCGTGTGAGCAGAGCACCATCAATTCTGAAAATGTACAGTGAGTATGTTGGTCAAGTGCTCAAGAAATGCTCTGTGAGGTTGGCGACAAGGCAAGTGAAATTTCACTTCCTGTTGTGCAACTGTATGGAGATAACTCCATTCCTTCCACCAGACCGGAAGTATGATCGAGTGACAACCTCAAACATCGCTGACTTTGTACCACTGGGGACACTTCTGGACACGTTGTTACCTCACATGAATCTCAATAACCCTTTATCAGTCATCATCACCGAATTTCAGAACTGGGTCCAGTTTACAGATTGGCAATTCAAGGCTGCCAAATTTGCATGCGACTTGACACGAGGAGACAACTTTCGCAAGAAAGTCCTTGAAGACACCAAAAGTCATGCCATCGCCTATTCCGACACGAGACAGGCTTTCGTCGAGTACCAAGACCACAGTGTAGAGTTCATCACCTTCCTCCGAGCTGCTTTAGTGGCTTCTGAGGTCCCTTTCCAGAGTAATCGCAAGCAAACGTGGTCCTCAGTGGCTGATTATAACGGGTTAATAGTCCGCAACTTCCTCCGTTGCCAAAATCGCGTGTTTCCTGCTAAGTGGCTGTTAAACTGTCGCCGAGTGACCATGTTAAATGGGTTTGAAAGAGCCGTAGAATGGATAGTCAAACCGAGCTGACAATCTGCTTTCAAAGTGTCTTTCCTGATAGGGGACTGATAAGAAGGACTTAGACAACACCAGCTTAAACCAATTATCATCTTCTCTTCTTAGACCCACGTTTCTGTGGTGCATTTTATTTTGGCACTAGTTCAGTACCAATGAGGCCTGCTACGCTTTATTTATGTACCAAACATCGTTCAATTGTATAATTCAAGAAAAAACCCTCGCGTAATATCAGTAACGCTACCTTACTAAAATATGTTTTCAAGGCATCCTGTTATCTATAGCTATTATTGCATAGTTTATACTGCGCAATACTTTACTGCGTTCGCTATTCATCATACGTAGTAACTTTGTGCTTTTCCTCTACTGTGTCAATTGTCTTTAAACTTGTGTTTAGTAAGTGTTGCCAAAAATTTCCGGTATTAGTTGAGTTTACATTACTCTGTCTTAAAAAGCTTAGATACGAAATGAATGATTGCTAAAAAAATTAAATTGGTTGTTACCGCACTGAGTTTTGTGTAACAAAAATTGAAGCCGAATGTTAAAAGCAACATGTCGCTATGGCCATCCCTTTAGTGCTTCTCTTACGACTGTATTATGCAGCGAAATGACGCATTAAAAAATCCAATTTCTTTTCGCCTGTCTGCCGAGAGAGCACACAAGTCATGGCCTTAATAAGCCCCTATTTCCTTTACATTAATGCGTCATCGTGAGCAAGAAGTAGAGAGAAACACTTGACTACGTCTCGTGTTTCTCCCTACACTTCTTTCTGGCTTCAGCCACTTCCTGCTTGCTTCACAACAGAACAAAGCACAGTCAATTGTTAAATTCATGGTAGAAATTCTCTTTTCAATTTATTTCATACACCTGAATTGGTGGTCAAACGATACGGACGGATATTTTGCGGGTTTTGCAGTATTTTTAGAGCACCGTAGGGTTCTCCAAAAGTGTCATCTTGAGCTCTGTGTATGTACCAAAATTGTTTTTCAAACTGCCTTCACGGATATTTGTTTTGGTCTTTTTTCTTCAGGCTCTCGCCCATGCAAGGCTTAATCTGGAAACAACGAAAGTCTGAACAGTCCGCAATTAGTGTTTGATGATACATAAAGAGTGCAGGGAAAATAACACGAGGCGTCAGGGCTACCATGCTCAGACAAATGAAAATATTTAATGCAAGAAAAAATGTTGCGGTAAATCTAAAAATGTGACAGATAACGATTGAGGAAAATGACTCACTGGATCAGTATTCCCATAAAAAAAATTATATAATGCATCATGGAATAACTAGTCACTGGTTACGTCGTAGCTCCAAAACAGTCACATTTAGTCGATACTTAAGGCGCGGTTTGTCTTAAACCTTATTTCTAGAAAATGTTACCTATTTCATGTAGAAGTTGGCCAAACTAACTGAACCAAAGAGGATCCCTCTGAGAGAAGATTATGAGTTATTTTCTTCTCAAAACCTCTAAAAAATTACACTTTTAAAGTCTTCACGAGTCTAAAACTAAGCTATTCAGTTTTTACGTTCAAAACAATCTTTAGTAAACGATACACAACGTGACCAAAATTCTTACTGAATTCACCTTACGTAGAAGCTGCCAAAAGAGAAATTCCAATAGAGTTTCTCTACTACTGCATTCTAGAACCCGAATAAAAAATAAAAAAGCTTTGTAAACTGAGAGTATCCAAATAACTTGGTGACTAAAATATTTGCTAAAACCAACATCGAAATCTACGTAACCGGTTCTTTTCGTTGGTAAAAAAATTCAATACTCTATAACGCTAAGAGTTTTCTCCTATTCAAGTCCAATGCAGTGTCCTTTATCAAACTTCTGCTTCAGTATTTCTCACTCTAGTCCAGTCAGGGCTCTTCCGTCTCTAAAAAAAATGATAAAGAATAAATTGATGTAGAGTTGTTATGAGTTATCGAAATGAATTAACAATCGATATAACAGAAGTAAAGTAAAGCCGTATACATATTCTCAAAACATTCAGTTTTGACTTGTTTGCATGATATTAGACGTCAAACTTCCATTTTTTCCACCACACATTTAATCACAGGTAAGACGAATTTACTCCTCTCTTTTGGTCTAAATACGAGCTCGTTCCAAATGCTACGTTTCTGCTAATTCATAAACAGAATAAATAAGAGAGAGTTTATGTTTTCCAGACGCTATTTTTTAAACTGGTCCAAAGTGCTTCTAGACATTTAATTATTTTTATTATTCCGTCATTACATCATTTTACCTTATTGGGAAATAGGTATCACTCTGTATAACAGGGCAAAGATCGGCAATGTTTTCACCCAAGGTTTATAATATAAGATCATTGTACCCGGAAAAATGTCTCAATTCCAAAACTCCTCGCGCATTACCCTGACAACAAGCGTTATTCACCAGTATTTCCAAGTTCGCTTCTTTCTGCCTATGTTTTTGATGTGCAGAGAGGACACGGCCGCGGAAGAGAGTTGGGTCTAAGGTTAATTTTCTGTCGACCAGGAGTGGTACGTTCAATTTATGTACCTTACTTAGCTTGTGATGCAGGAACGCAAAATTGACCATATCACGCCTGGTAGAGAGAAAATTGACCCTGGACCCAAGCCTCTTCCGCGGCCGTGTCCAGTCTGCACATTAAAAGCATAGGCAGAAAGAAGCGAACCTTGAAATGCTGGTGGGAAACGCCTCAACCACTTTTTCGGGCAACGGGTGGGTTTGAAAGCACAATTATCGCCGGAGGTAGAAACTCTTGACTGCATCCGCGTACGCATGTGCGCAATAACAGGGTCGTAACAAGGTATATGAGATCAGGGATCACAGCCTCGGGATCTGGGATCACAACACTTGGTATCGGGATCAGCAGTGTTTTAGTGGAATCAGGGATCAAAATTGTGAACGTTTTTGGGATCAGGGATCAAAATTCCCAATGTTTTTGTGATCAGGGATTAAAATTCTCAACGTTTTTGTGATCAGGGATCAAAATTTGGGGCAAAAATACAGGATCAGTTATGAAAAAATATAACTTGTTACGACCCTGCAATAAGGGTGTCGTTGTACCGTCAAAAGATACAAAGAGCAATGCAATGACGTCACTTTACGACTTGCAATAGTGTAGACGGTAATTTCAACCAAACAGCTAAAGTTACATTTTGTCAAAGTTAACCCTTTAGATGAGCGCCTTCGGAAAGGCCTTCCCAAATCGATATCTCATTCCAGATATCGATCTGTCAAATGGTGTTTTTTAGATATCTTAAGCGTAATGAAAACACGGGCTTGAAGAAACCAAACTCAAAAAAATCAGAAAGGCCCATCAAGACTAACAGAAATATTAAAGGGAACCAGAGAACTCAAGGTTGGTGCAACAAGACAAGTTCAAAGTCTAGAAAATATGTTGAGTTAACAAAGAGGACACCATCTGACGAGTTGCTCAGTATCAGTAAAGTAAGTAGAGACACATCCATTTTATTCCTGCTTTTTATTCATCAAGAAATCAGCAATTGTTATGAAGCAAATCCATGTTTAAAAGCACCTTAATTGTTACCAGTCAAAGCGTTTATGCAGGAATGAATGATAAGTTTCCGAAATCTAAGCTTGTGGTTTCGGGATTTCCTCAACATAGATCCGCGACACTGATTGCCACCCAGTGTAGGCATTGTAATTACTTCGGCTGTATGACTGACAATTACCGACCCAGAATCCAACGCGTACCTTGCCTTTGTGGATGTTGTTACAGTGACCCTCGATATGGCGGACACGATGAGGATCTTGAGACCTAGCACCACCCAGGTACACAATACCGTCAATTGGCAAGGGACCTGAACATTCAGCACCGTTGAAAGTGAAATACCAGCGTTTACAGCAGCCGATGCAGCCAGTGAGTCGAAGAGTTCCAGTCCAGGAAACACGGAGAGATGTGTCGGAAAAGTTCTTGGTAAACACACACTCCTGTGAAAAAGAGTGATTACAAATGTGAAAAGAGGGACGAGAAATGAAGAAAAGAATTACTAGGAACCGAAGGTATACTGATAAAATGACATGGAACCGTAAGCGTAACTTCAGGATGGACTTAGTAAGCGTGACTTCGTTGTTTGTGAAAAATTAATGTTGTTTGCAAACGAAGAAACTAAAAACTAAAATTGATACTACAGCAGTTGTATGTTAAACTATTTTTCGTCTCAATATCATAGCTATTCACCTTAATCTGACCGTGGTCTTTTTCTTCATTCAAGTTTTTCCACGCACACTCCTTCCAGTTCTTAAAAGACATCACACCAGGATTCCCCGGGATTCCATTTTTCCCACTTTCTCCCCGCTGCCCCTTTTGGCCGGGAGGACCCCGTACTCCAGGTTCTCCTTTAACACCCGGAGTTCCCTTGAGGCCTGGAGGTCCCTGAGGTCCTGTCTTCCCTGGGCTGCCCCGGTCACCTTTAACTCCTTCGCGTCCATCACGGCCGTCACGACCAGGTGCACCAGGGAGCCCAGGCTTTCCGTGCATACCAGGCATCCCAGCATAAAAGTATGGAGGAGGTTGCTAGTATGAATGTGAAATGTTTTTTAAAAACATAGAACTCGGAGACATACATTAATACATAGAGTTTTCCTTCAACAGCATTTTTTCACCGTTTTTCACAATAGTTCAAGGCTTCCCGAGTTTTGCTGTTAAGTTGATTGTCATACTAACAACATCTTCCTGCAACTTCTACTAAAAAAATTCATGAAGTTCTCATGGACATATTTAAGTGACATGGATCCAAAATTTCTAATAGTTTTCATCCTAGGTAAGTACTGGTTAGCTCTTTTTCGTGGAGAAAGGAATCCTCATTCCAAGAACTCATTTAAGAGATATCAAAAGTATTGTAAAACGTACCACTTTGCTGTTTGAGGGTTGACTAGACTTGTTATTCGCTGCGCGACAGAAAACCAAAAATGACACCGCAAAAAATGAAATCCAGAAGGTTGCAATTTTTACCACCATTTTGCATCAGTGATCTGTTTAGAAATAAACAAACACAGAATTCTTAGTAAGATCAAGGAAACGTCTGCGGGAAAGAAACACGGACGACATGTCAAAAAATACACTTATAAAAAGATGTTAACGGCTCATAAAAGTTCATGGCTGTTGATGTCAGCAGTAAGTATTGAATTGAAATTTTTTGCTCATGATCCAAATACGACGCAGGAATGACAACAGAACTTCATTCAGAGACAAGATAGGTCAAATATGGCAAAAGATATAAGAATTTTGCACGAGGCTCCTGCATTTCTCGATTCTTTGTAACTTTCTTCAGCGCATGGAGGTTTCAAATGTATTGTAATAGCTACGATGTCTTTTCAAACCGAAGAAGTTTGAAAATCTGGATCGCATTTTCCTTGAACGTGTGACAACTTTGTTCCTCCCTAGTTATAAATGATTTCAACATCTAGTGAAATTGAGAGAAAAAAGCACAGTTCCTGCTTTTCCTGTCATCTAAAACGCTTTTTTCAACTTTTAAGCTTCTATCAACAATTTTATTTTTGCGCTTAAACTTTTGAATGCTCTCATATTCGGTTTTATTTGAGAGTCTCAATGGGGCTATTGCTTTTACGACTAACGGCTAAAATTTTGGCTTAAGACTCTGTGTTTTACTCCCCGTAAGTTTGAGATGTCTACTTAGCAGCCATATTTTCACTTATTCAAAAGATAATCCTCTGGCCACAATTTTAAGCAGTTTTACGAGGTGCTTTTGAAGCGGTGGTGTTTATGAATACCATTGATTACTAAACTAAATTTTGAGAGGCCATAGAGGAAACATTTTTGATTAACTACTTTTGTTTCAGCGTTGAATCTGTCCTCGACGAATGCTTGTTTGGAGGGGATGGCTTTTGATCAAGATGTATCAGAATAATTTCTGAGCTAATAAGGAACTAGAGCAGGAAAAGATGGTTGTAGACGTCATAAATTTACCTTCGTGTTTGACACCAAAATCTTCAGGACTGTGAAGTTAACTGAATAGAAAAAGCCAGAAGAAATTTTATATTTCACTTATATCAAGCAAACAGAAAATCAAAATCGGCAAGAGTAGTGGCTTACAATATAAGAGAAGTCTCTTGTCTTGTCTCCTTGTCACTGTTCGCTGCCTCACGTGGAATGATTCTCGATAAAACAAGTCAGCAAAGTATTGGTTCAAGAATTAATTTTAGATGACAAGAACCATTCTTACAAGAAAATTATTGGTCAGACCAGCTTAGTTGTTCCCAATCTGTCCAATGAAATGAAGTTTACCTAAGCCAACAAAGTAAAGAAATGTCTTCCATAGTTGCGATCAAAATCAGTCTTACTTATTCCTGCTAAACTGAATTGAAACAAAAGAGCACATTTCCTATTTCTATGAATGTCAATAAACTTCTTGTTTATCACATATAATGGATGTCTGGAGTACGACAAATCTCATATTGTCTGAGGAAAAAATTATTTCAAATCAAAGTCAAAGAGGAACAGTTCGAAAATTTAGAAATGCCTAGAAATGCTAGTTTTAACAGGAGTTAGTCAAAGAAAGTTCATGTGGCAAAATTTTGTAAAGTTGGGTTTGGATTATTCAAAACTCATTGTTGCGAGACAGTCTTCCTCATAATATAAACAACCCACCTTTCTAATGCACAACGATTTCTCCAAATCTTTGGACTATCTCTTGAGAAATTAACATCGATGAAAACTTTGATTACAATGAACTAAGTCAACGACAGAGAGAGATGTGATAAAAATTGCCATCTTATTTTTTTTTCATTATACTCTGTTGTTTAGCATTTGAGCAACATTATTCTCGACGAAACAAGTTTTGGTAATTGTAATTTATTGAGCCCACACAATCTAAGGCTGTTTGAACAGATGTTACTCGCTGGAGAAGATTTGATTTCCTCAGTATTTTTGTCTAATGTAAGAGAATTTTTTTTGTGTCGGTTGATGTAAGTTTTTGAAATCGGCCAATGCGATGAATATTACTCACAGTTAACGTTTTCATCCTCTCATTTAGCTCTTGATGATCATTGTATGATCATATATATCTTGTAAACAAAATCTACAGTGCGTGCTTGAAGCTCGCGACTATGGAAACAACTGTTAAAGAATGGTAAATAATATAGTTTTTAAGATGTATTGAGCAATTTTAATTGAGTGAGGATAGTTATCTCGAAGTACCATGCGTTTGCATATGTAAGCACTCTCAAACTGACGGAAACAAGAAAACAATCGCGACATGGTCGCTTGCTTTAGGCAGTTTGCGGTTTTTATTTATGTTCTAATAGGATTCTTGTGTTTTTCCATTTGTCTAGTTGGCTGTTGTGATAACGTTGGTTCTGGTATTAGGACACTAAATCGACCTGTCCGCGAAATAAGTAAAGGCAACTTGAAAATTTTAGTTATTCGTGCTTTGCAACACTGTGAAGAAAAACTTTACTGTCGATTTAATTGTTTTAAATCTGCCACGAAAGAAGTTGCCTATTTACCTTTATTGATACATTTTCTTCGGAGCGAACCTGATTACTCTGTGTACGCAAAAGTAGCTCTCCAAGCTGTGCATCAAAAACCAAAATTCATTGCAGAACACTAGTATTCAGTTTAAAGGCCCGAAAACGGCTTGAATAAAAATCATATTGATGGCGGACAGGGAGAATCGAATGTAAATTAGAGCTATTACTGTGTAGATTTTTAAAACCATCAGAGATAATAAGATGATGTTTGAGTTCATTACCGTTTTCTCTCCGACAGATATTTGACAAGGTCCAATTTCTTGTCGAAAGCGAAGTTATTTGAGGAATATTCCAAAAGAAAATCGACTAAAGGAATGAGGAAGGGGGGGAGGGGAGGGTTTTTTTTCCGTCGGTAAGGACAAAGTCAGTCACTGATAATTTTGTATATCGAAAATTACACCCATTGTTATTTTTGCAATGATTCAACACATTTTTTCACCTTAAGCCATAGCGCCGACGCACTTTACGATTTTTATTCAGGGATTGTCGATCCTTTTATTTTCATTCGTTAATAAAGTCGACATTTCTTGTTAGTGAAGGGCTATTGTGTTTATAAAACAAACAAAGTAATTCATGGTTGCTTATAGATATGGAATTTTTCTTCTCGTGTTCGACTCGACATCTCATTCGTTCGCGGCGCTCACTCGTGAGCTATCGAGTTAAACACTAGAAAAGAAATTTCATGTTAACGCGCGCCCATGTGTTATTCTCTATCTATCGACTAAGTTGATAATGTAAATTGGCCACTGTAAAGAGTTTCGTAAGCTGACGTTTCGAGCGTTAGCCCTTCGTCAGAGCGAATGACGACGGACTAACGCTCGAAACTCTTTAAGGTGGCCAGTTTACATTATCAACCCAGATATTATAATATCTTGTATCAACTCAGTTGATAAACCAAGTTATCTGTAAGAATCAAACAACTTGGGAAATTAAATTTTCAACTCCCCTAAAAATTTTGCATGCAGTTAGCCACTTAGGGATGATGGACAGAAATTCCCTCTTAAAGGTTGCAGCATTGTTGTTGTCATGGTTACAACGGCTGCTTGTTCGCAGCCTAAGGCCTCAGCTTTATATAAAAATCGCCAAAAAGGTGTGAAATGTTTATTTCTCTATCTCACCTCATAACACCATTTCAAATTGGTTTTTCTACCATACATAAGTGGTTTCATTTGTCTCTACTCTGAACGTGAATGTAAACACACTAACTGGATTATTTATCTCGGTAGAGTTCCGATCTGCAGGGTAAAACAGGTAGTACGTTTATTTGAATTTCTGCAAAAGTACAACGAAATTTCTTAAAAGTAAAGTCAATCCTGAAATCGCTAATTTCAAAAGACAAAAAGACGCGGCTTTTGCCTGGTATTTTGAATAAATTAAGAATCCTTTCACACTATCGAGAAAAGAGATGACATTCGTTCATTAATTTTGGCTAATTTGCTTTTTCAGTTCGTTCTTCCAGGACTACACTGAAAACTTAAATTTTTCAGCCGTTTTGTTTACCTCTTTAACATCAAGGAAATGCGCCAAGAACACGAAGAAAAAGCCGGGAAAAAGCAAACAAGCAAAAGCCCTTTGTTTTTTCTTTTGCCCTTTATTTCATCAGCGTGCTTAAATACCATTACAAAACAAACCCATAGAGAAACTAAGCGCTACACAACTAAAGAAACTTTTGCTCCCCCGTTTGTCAGCCTCTAAATGATGGGTATTTCGCTCTAAGATTGTGGCTTAGGAACTTCCTCGATAAAGATCCGGGAAACTGAATTTCAGCCTGTGTAGGCATCCACGCTTCCAAGTCCTGGGCAATTACCGACCCAGAACCCAACGCGTACCTTGCCTTTGTGGATGTTATTGCAGTGGCCCTCAATGTTGTCGACGCGATGAAGATTTTGAATTTTTCCACTGCCCATATAAACGAGACCATCAATTGTTAGGGGTCCAGAACACTCAGCGCCATTGAAGGTGAAATACCAGCGTTTGCAACACGAATTGCAAGACGCAATTCGTAGAACACCCGTCCAGTAAACATGAAGCACTGTACTTGCGTGTTTCTTAATGAACATACAGTCCTGAAAAAAAATTTCTTTCTTTCTGTTTTATTATTATTATTATTATTATTATTATTATTTTGAAAAAGAAGGAGATTGGAATACGAATTTCACGCAGCTGTTATTCTGCAAAGCAAACTAGTTTTCACAAATAATCAATCTTTGTTTCAAGAAGGTAGCACAGAATAGTTACAGAGACTAGTAAATTTGTGGCCCTCCATCTAAAATTGAAACTACAACAATTTGTCCGTGTTTCCATTTTCCTTTTCAATTATTTGTCATCCCATTCATAATCTTAGTTGACTTACTAAAGTATAGGTGCAATTACCATTTAATGATGACAATTTCAGAACCTTTATATAATAACAGCTTTTCTCCTCAAAAGATTAACACACACACGCAGACACACCCATGCATATTTGTAGAAGATATAGCCTGAGTATAATCTGAAGTTGTAGTAGGAAGCTAGCGTAAAAAATAAAACTGCTGCGTAATTCTAAGGGGTTTAGAATGTAAGAAGCTGATTACACTTCTATCGATAGTTATCGTCTAACCGTAATCTATCTTAAAAGCATAGAATACATTTATTCACTGTGCATTGAAATTAAATCTAAAGACAAAGACCTTAATCAAACCGTTTTCTTTGTCGTCATTCAAGTTTTTCCACGCACACTCTTTCCAGTTCTTTAAAGGCATTAAACCAGGCGTTCCAGAAGATCCCTTTGAGCCACTCTCTCCACGCTGCCCTTTTTTACCAGGAGGGCCCTGGACTCCAGGTTATCCCTTAGCACCACGAGTTCCTATAAGGCCTGAAGGTCCCTGAGGTCCAGTCTTCCCAGGGCTCCCCCGATTTCCTTGAACTCCCTCACGTCCATCACGGCCGTCACGACCGTCACGACCTTGCACGTTGCAAATTGAAGAAGGCTGGAAAGGAAATACAGATTTAGAAATTTAGCTTAGATAACAGGACATTAAAATCCACCTTTACTACTATGACTACAGTGTGCGGATGGATAATCTTTATAGGTAATTACACAAGGCATTCTTTATCATGTTTATTAAGAATTTGGTTCGTGCTTAGATATCAGTCGACAGCAGTTTGCGCTGTTTAGGATTAATTGAAGTGTTCTCCGGCTGCCAATGTGCGTGCTGAAATTTTTGCATATTGTGAACTCAGTTATAATACACATGCAAACATTTCAGCATGCTCATTGACCGAGAACACGACAATTAATCCCAAACAGCGCTTAAGTTAAAATCAAATTGATTGACAGGTAAGTCGAAAAAGCACACACCCAAAAAATGGCGGGCAGTTGAGAAGAAAGTAATGACATGTTATTCCAGAGTCTGAAGGAGAATGCTAAAACCAAAAACACACAAAAGTCTGGCTTTTGGATAGTATGGCTTATTTGTTTAACCTTTAGAAATTAAGGTTTTCTTTGCTGATTTTTCCCAAATTTTTTTCGAAATCGTGTGATTACCTATACAAATGAACATAAGCCATTGAAATCACACCAAAATAAGGAAAACTACCTCGTGAAGATAATTTTCCAAAGCAATCTTTGTAAGCAAAACGATCTCCTAGTCTTTCTTTTTTCTCATGCTCTCTATAGTCTACTGCCTGTATGGTTGAGGTATCAGCGAAGACAAAACAACAAAAAAGAATTAGTCCGAAATCAGAATTAATAGAGAATGCGACAGCAAAATGTTGGTTAAATATAAGAGTAAATTAGCTATATTTGTTCTTGATTATCCAAAAATCAGTTCTTTGATGATTTTCGGTTTCCGGCATAGACAGCTTTGAGGACAACAAAGTTATCTTCTTTGAGAGTTATACAACAAGTGAAAACAAATGATAATTACAGATACGAAAAGTAAGATTATGATATGAATCCTTATAAACTATTTAACGTTTTAAAAAGTTATTCTACTCCAGTTAAGTCTTGTGTCTGTTTATTCATCTATCAAGTTCATCGCCAGAAATCAAGGACATTTCGAGCCCGCCAACAATTATCAGCGGTATATCGTATTACACTCCGGAACAATAGAATATCAAGAGAATTCAATATGGCGGCGATCACGGCTCGATCTGCAAAGAAGAGTGTTTCGTACCATGACTTATACAATTTGAGCACCGCAGATCATCTATTTGATGAAAAGAAAAAGAAAAGAAGACCTGCAAGTAAATCTTTGGGATTTTTCGAGGCAGAGCGATGGCTACTGAATTTGCATTCAATGCCTGGCATATATTTATTCCAAAGAGGACCTGAGAACTAATTTATTTCCCTTCAAGAAATAAACAAATATGGCCGACGATTCGAAGATCAGCGTTGCTCGTGTTTAACTATTTCAGTCATAGTTTTCAACACGGCGTCTCGTCACCTACTCAACATGGAAAATAAGGGATATTCTGGCGCGTTGGGAAGTTTTCTGATAGGAGGAAATGGCAATTTTACAGGATATTTGGACGCTTCGAACTCTGTAGCAGTCAATTCGATCGAGAGCAGTCGACTTTATTGATGTACTTTCCTGAAATAGGCGAGTGTTTGGGATGGAGAACGACGGATTTTGAAGAACTGTATGGCGACCTAGGTCAATGATCAATGACAAAAGAACTGGCTCGGGAAGTAAGTAGTTTTTATTTATTGAGTCCCTGTGAGGTTTGATGAATAGCAGAATTAGTACTGAATATGTCTCGATCGAGAACAGACGGGACCATGAGCTCCTGATTGTTATATTTTAGAAATTTTTACAAATTTCCATACAGTTTCTTATATTATTTGGACGCCATTATAGACGAAATGCGCAAGCGCGGCCGCCATCTTGTCCGATATTTCTACCGATGTTTAGAGCCCGTCCTGGAACTGAGTTTTGAAATCACTCCAAGCAGCATTATCACGTGCACAATTTACGCAAATCCCAAGCGTTTTGATCGATATCACGACGGGAAAACCAGCAAAATGACGTCCTGAAGTTGTTGCAGAAAACGCCAGTGCCAAGACCAGAGATCGAAATAGAGCCGTGTTCAGACTATCCGCGCGCTCTCCCGTTCTGAAATGACGTTCCCGTCCTCTTGCTAAATCACTCCATAAAGCCTGTGTATACAAGCACTTTTTTACCACTAAGCTGCATTTACAATTGACGTTCATGGCCACCTTTTATATCTATTATTGATTCAATATTTTGAGATGTAAAAGCTACTATTTTAAGGTTTTCGATTACCCATTATTTTCATATGTAATGCTTTTTAATCAACTTACCATTTTGCAGCTTGTAGGTGGTGTAGTTTTGTTGCCTGCTGTGACACAGTAAGCTAAGAATGAAACCGTAAACAGAGACAGCAAGGAAACCACATAAACTTTTCGCTCAACGGCCATTTTTACTGAGGGTTTCGTTAGCTCTGTCGAAAAAAGTATGGAAATTTATTAAATGGTGGTGGTTTGAAAGTTTTTCTTTTAATAGGATAGGGCGGTCATTTATGAGCAAATTTAAGAGCTAATCATTTAAATTGTCATTGATATAGTTTACATCTAAAATGTGCTTGGTTTAAAATGACAAAATGTTTTCTACATTACATCTTCGACTATGACTTCCTACTATGGCCGGTTTGCCTCAAGATCATAGGCATAATCTCAGAGGAATGTTTCTCACAGGATTTTCCACCAAAAGTACGAACTTGTAAGTATGGATGGCTCATTGTTCTTTGGGATTGTCACATCAGACTTAAATTATGATGGAATGACTTTCAGAACCCTAATCGGACATAGATTTTTTCTCCCTGATTTCGCTGATACCCCAGACGACTGGTCATCCGAACGAAACACTTCAGAAGCCGGTTTCTATGCCAGGAGCAATAGATATGTAGAGTCACAACCATCGTTGTTTTCATGGCTTTCCTCGTCCCCGGCAAGTCGGGAACGGACTCACTAATTGACGGCCCAAACGTTAGGGAATACGAAATGTTGCTTAAAAAAAGCGTTTGTTTACTAATGGGGCCGTCGTACGCCTCAAATTTACTTTAAATTCTTCCCCTTTCAATCTTATTTTGGCAACACTGAGCTCACCAAGTAACTTTACTTGACGGCTTAATAGGCTTGAATATTCAGTCTGCAGTTTTCTTCCTTCAACTTCACCAAGATTTTCTGCTCTTTCCACGGCTTTCATTGATACCCTAACTCTCTGAAAGCATTCAGACATTTCTGTCGCCCGCTTTCTCAACGGAGAATTAGCTACTGCAATCGATTTGATTTTCTTCAACTATCCACATAGTTTCAAGGTTGCCCTGTTCGCTTTTGAAGAGCATTTTCGCATCTTACGCGGAGGCTTCATCCGAAAGCTGGGCGTCGAAATTGGTCTAACTAACTTTCCACGGAAATTTCGTCGGCATATTATGTTCATTCGCAACACTCTCATGGGTTTCAAAAAAGCTTGCGAGAATTGTTTCCTAACCTCGAACTATCGGTAATTAAATCGATCGAGTTATCCGCAGATAAACTGAAAGAAAGAAATGTTCGAGTGCCGCAACCTCTTCGTACCCAGCTTAGATGATTTTGACGATTTCACCATGACCAAATCGTCTAAAATCTTCTCGCATATTATATTTTCTCTTCTAAGTTTTTTAGAGCGAGAAGGACATTTATTTTATTATTATTCTCTCACGATATTTTTTCTTTGAGCGGAAGATGAGCTTTGAAACTGCATCTTTTCCCAACCTTTTTTAGCTCATTCACTTGAGCCGCATTTTTATCATGTTTTTTAAAAGGGTACGTATCGTACTTTCTGTCGTTTCGGTTACTTCTTCACCTTGAACGCGATGAGGAACTTCGCTCTTCTATCAATTTCTTGTAGAGCGAAGTGCAAAAATATCTTTCGAAAACGGAAAAAACTTACAACTCTGATCTTGTCCTAATTACTAATAACATGAACTACTTCCTATAATGATGAAGTTATTTAGTCCTCTAAATACCAATCGCCGCTAATTTTCTCATGCTTAGTTTCCTTCTGTTTGTGAGTGAGTTAAATGGGCGGAATTTTGTCTGCTAAGTACAGTAAGGCGGGAAAAAGAAGAAAACGGAAAAATAAGTGATCATACCTCTAGGCTTGGAGATTTGGTTTTCCGTTCCAGGTGGTTATCGAACAGTAAACTGTCACAGAACAATGATTAGGCCACGTTTCAAATTGCGTTTTAAGCCCTTCTGTTGACCTAGGTTCTTGTTTGGATCAGTTTTTAATAGTAATCAAACGAATGATTTACATAAACGAACAGCCTCGAAGCGTGATTTCGACTTGTCAATCACGAGTATATTTACGGACACAATTGGACGATACGAATTCCTCCTACCAGTTGTTCAAAAGATGAAGTTTGTCTTGAAAATTGAAATTAGTGCTCGGGGAATCTAACAGATTCTTTATCATGAAACAAATAGAGAAGCCTTGATTGTGTTCTGTTCTGTTGTTGCTTTACAACAGAACAG
Source organism: Pocillopora verrucosa (assembly GCF_036669915.1). NCBI lineage: Eukaryota > Metazoa > Cnidaria > Anthozoa > Scleractinia > Pocilloporidae > Pocillopora > Pocillopora verrucosa. The sequence continues at coordinate 28,128,374 of NC_089314.1, read as the reverse complement.
AGCACAGCTAAGGCTTCTCTATTTGTTCAGTATCGTATGCATTTCGCCTAGCAATAATGTCGTACAAACAGAAAATCTTGGAGATTTGGAAGTTAGCCGATGGTCTCTTCCAAATGAACTTGAGTAAGGAACTATCTGGAAAATAATATTAAGAAACTTAGTCGAAAATGACCGACCCTGCAATCACACTTTCTCTTTCATATTGTTAAGTGCTTAGATGCCAGCAATAAGTGCTATATAAATTGTAAGTTTAATTCTACTTGAGACAATTCAAGTTTTTACAGACCAAAACTCTATAATTTTGTTTATCTTTCATGCATTCATACAAAAAACTTCAGACATATTTTTTTACATATCATTTGATCGTTTTTAAAATGTAAAGGGATTGAAGGCATTATGAAAGGGATTTCTAGTAAAATTTTGAACTTGTACAGTGGATATGGCCAAACATGGGCCCTTCCCCACCTTCTTTTCCTCCCTTCCCTATCTGCACATCTCCTATCAGAATGTTACATTTTGCTCTATTATATGACATCTTAGTAATGTTTATATGTGAAAGGCATCAGCCTAAATTTCGAAATGAAACTCTTTATAGGCGTTTTCTTTCCTTATAAATCAACATTGATGGTCTCATACATGTGGAATTCATGGACTCCATAATATTGACAGTTGACGAAGTCCAATACTAAATTCTCTGAACAAACATTATCAGAATTGTATGATTAACAGTAAGGAGAATGACAAATTTGATCCTGGGAGTTCATGAGAAAAAAAGTGAAGTTGGGCGTTGGTTTTCATTTTCGTCGTAGTGATATAGTGTGACGATTCGAAAAATATGCTTTTGCGGTAATATGTTGAATACACATGTCAATAATTTTTCATAGGAATTCCTTGACGCCCAAAGCTTGACTTGTTTCATGGAATGTGCATGGAATGTTTGAATTTGCTGTAAACAATGCAGCGCGATGGAGAGAAGACCAATTTCAGAGAATTTACTTCAGGATCTATTACGGAGCATTCCTTTCATACAGGAAAATCTCTGATTACGAAAACGCAGAGCGATCTGTCAAGGAACAGATATCTCAAGTTGTATACTAGGAGAAATAGGGGCAAAAGCTTACTATGAAAGGGGAATGGTCTTCTTTAAAGGAACTGGCGACAGAAAAAGTGAATTAAAAGCAAGCATTAGACTAAGAAATGCTTTAATTTTCCTTGGGGAAGATCAGAGAGCGATTGAAACTTTCGAGAAAGCACTCCTAATCGCGAGTAAACTCGGCGACAGAAAAAAGGTGGTAAAGTGTATTCCATTGTTCTTTCAAAAAGAGAAAATTTAGCACTTCTTCTTCCATTTGGTTTTCGCAGAAAGCCGCGCGCTCGTTGCCCTCATCTATGAAGTACTATCGTTCGTGTCTATGATTGGGCAAACGACGTATTTTCATAGTCTTTCGCTTTCCTGACTGGTTGGTTGCAATTGTGTATTCGTACCAATATCAGGCGAGCTTTTTTTTAATTTCATGCCTTAATAACACAAATTAATTCTAGTGAATGGCAGGGCTGAAACCCAGTTGCACCCTAACCACTCGGCCCCTCTGTTTGCTTTAAAGCAGCTGGGGGGTGGAGTGAAGGGATACTTTCAGGCTGCACGAGTCCAAACTTCCCACGTGCATCCGTTACTCGATATACGCACGGCTCAAAGCACGAACAAATTATTTTATAACAAAGCGGATACAACTTGTACTTGAAGAAAGAATTTTATTATTATAGGGTTTACCAGGTAATTGCGATCTACCCGAAGATTATGTTTAAAGGACATGGAAATACTACCAAGGAATATTTCGAGAAGATAAATTCGGATAACTGCCCCAGTTATTATTTTAGAACCACAATCAGTGTTCAATTTCAAAATCTAAGCTTGAGGTCTGGGGATCTCCTCGACATAGATTCGCGACACTGCATTCCAACCAGAATAAGCGTCAGCGTTTCCGTATCCGTCACAGTTACCGACCCAGAATCCCACGCGCACCTTGCCTTTGTGGATGCTGTCACAGTGACCCTCGATATGGCGGACACGGTGAGGATTTAGGGACTTAACACCACTGAGGTAAACAATACCGTCAATTGGCAGGGGTCCTGAACATTCAGCACCGTTGAAGGTGAAATACCAGCGTTTGCAGCATTGGGTGCAGCCAGTGAGTCGAAGAGCTCCAGTCCAGGAAACTCGGAGGGCTGTGTCGGAAAAGGTCTTAGTAAACACACACTCCTGTGAAAAAGAGTTATTGTGAAACAGTTATTATGAACCCAAAATAAACAGATAAAAGAACAAGGAAAATGTAAGCGTAACTACTGAAAGGACTCAGTACTTGTGGCCGTTCTGTTTGTGAGAAATTAAAGCAATGCACTAATAAACAAACTCACAAACCAAATAAATACCACAACAATCGCACTTTTACTCATTTTTCTTCCCAAAATTATTGCTATTCACCTTGATCAGGCCGATATCTTTATCTTCATTCACGTTCTTCCATGCACATTCTTTCCAGTTCTTAAAAGACATCACACCAGGAGCCACACTCTCTCCAGGCTGTCCCTTTTGGCCGGGAGGCCCCTGTGCTCCAGGTTCTCCTTTTGCGCCTAAAGTTCCTGTTGGGCCTGCTGGTCCCTGAGGTCCAGTCTTCCCTGGGCTGCCCAGATCACCTTTGACTCCTTCACGTCCATCTCGGCCGTCACGACCTGGTAACCCAGGAGACCCAGGCTTCCCGTGCGTACCCGGTATTCCGGCGTTACAATAAGGATTACGTTGCTGGTTCAAACATGAATTGTTTCCTCAAAGTTAGGACTCACAGAGGTATTTTGTATGAATGCATAAAAAGTAAATATTAACATTACCAATTTAAGTAGTGGCGAAAAAGCCTCGAAGCGAATTGAGCGTGGAACAAAAACAAGATTTTTCACTTGTGAAGATTCGTTCCTAGGACTTTCTGGATTGAGGATGGAAGGCAAAGAAAACCGCATCATAATTACGACCCTTCAATTAGTGGTAGTTTCCTAACTCCTTTTTTCGCCTTTGACATAGATACCTAGGAAGAGAATGTAACCTCTTGATCCTGAAATATTGATTTCGTGGCCCTATTTGGGCTCAAGACATAGCGAGTCAATCAAAAAAGCACCGTGAAACATAACTCTGAAGAGCCAAAATTTTTTTCTCCTGGCTTTCAACGCCTAACTCAAAACGGCTTAATCCCCGCAGAAACAATGTCATGAAAACATTTTGGTTGGTCTCAATGACTTACCATGGGCTGATCATTGTTCTGTTTTCCATTTGCAATAACTGCTGCGATATGATATGCAGCCAGGAGTAACGGCAACAAACTTGCACTTAACATATCTTGACTGGTCGGTTGTTTCGTAGTCTGAATAAGTCTATCGAGATTTCCAATATTTTTGTCTGTGGATGAGACCATGAGTAAAGATTAAATAACCGACTTATTATTTTCTTTATTCATTCATTCATTTATTTACTTATTTTCCACGCACCTTCGCGTCAATCAAAAATATCCCTTGTTGTACATGTCATAAGGAACTTAACTGGGTGTCTCAATGGGCTGATGGCATTTACGACTATCGGTTTAAATTTTGGCCTTTTTACATCTAACGGCTAATCTAATTCTGTTGTAATCAAAAAACAAATGTTTGAGGGTTAACTTTTTTAAGACTAGTGGTTAAAATTTGTCAATTTTTTTGCGCCTATCGGCTTAAATTTTGGACGTTTTACGGGTAACGGTTTACTGTGTGGAGACCTTTTGAATAAGTAGAGAAGTACTGGGAGCGTGACGGAGATAACTGCAGCCAGGGATTAATTGAATGTCTTTTTCATGATCAGTGATACTTGTAATACATTTTTTGTCAATATGTACAAAATATATTTTTTCCCTTTTTTAGTGAAATGGGTGTCGTAGAAGTGAAAGCTGTTAAATTCGTCTTAAGGTCACAGTTTGCATCTCAAATGCTAAAGTTCCATTTTATCAAGTGTTGCTCGTGCAGAACGAGACTGAGTAGAATGTTTCTTTTTTATCTCGCATAAACAAAGCCGAAAGCCGAGTCGAATTTAGCCGAAATAGAACATGGAGCGTGGCTTGAGAAAAAAAAAAAAGGCGAAAAATTTACAGTACAAATGTTGACCTTTAGCGAAAAATAGTATTGCAACTACACAGATTGTAGAAAAATGCTTCAAGATTCTAGACCATGTAGTATCTTGCGTTTGATCTTGCGTTTGGAGCGTTAAGTTTATAGTAATCTTTTAAAAGTTCGGAAACTGGGCAACCCACTTCGGTTTGTGGAAAAATGCTATTCGTCTTTAAAGAAGTAGATTTGTACGCCGAACGAACAAAGCTCTCGTTTTCAGCATCATTGTTTCAAATTAACGTGGAAATTAGTCTAAGATTGAGCCAGAGAGAGAGGAATCATATCTGCAACGCCATCATTTGCACACATGATTATAGAAATCTCCCAGCTTAAAAATTTAGAGTCAAGTAATCTAAATGATGAGTTAAAGAGACTCTAAATAAGAAAAGGAAACTTACTATTGGATTTGTGTCTTGCAAGGATGAATTGCTCCTCTCTCGTACGCGAACAGCAAAGAATTAAAAAGATTTTACAGCAGAGCCTGATTATTTTCGAGATATGGTCTTCCTGCAGCGCTTGTTCCCTTTCAGCGGCTAATTGTAGCTGAGGCGTGGCCAACAAGTAAAATTAACCAGCTGTTGGTTTCGATAGACATGTGGAAAAAAGTGTTTTAATAGGAATAAGAAGAAGTCCAAAACTACCAGAGAAGAAGACGATTGTCCCTACAGTAGTGACCTGAATATGGTCTTAATTTCAGTCCTTAGAAATTTTAATCAGTCATATGAAGTAGTGAATAACTTTCAGTTAAATTAATCCTGAAGAGCTCTGTAGGCGAGACAGGAAGTTTTTTCATTGCTCATACTGTCTTGTAGGCACGTGAAAAGGAACAAGTGCTACAGGAAGAAAATATCTTGAGCTAATCACGTTCACTACGAAGTATCAGTTCAGAATTCAGACCGAAAGGTGACGAAGTCTAAGATTTTATCTTCAAGCTGATCGAAAAAGAGAAAACAAATTACACAAAAACCAGTGACATAGGCTTGATTGAGCTCAAGTCACTTGATGAGTTCCTTTCTTTTATTTTCACCTTTTGCGTTACAATTAGACCTAAAATGTGAGCACTGTTGAGGGAAAAAAATCTTGAATAAATTCGAGGTTCAACCAAGTAACGGCATGGGACCCCACAGCCCCACACACATAATGAAAACCACGGTACTATTTAAAAAATCGTGTTTAGGAGCTGCACGTAATAGTGCCAGAAAAAGCCGCTTGGCTCTGCGTATGGCGCGCAAGATGCTCAGCACGAGAGAGACGGCGGTCATCTGATGAAATGCTATTAACTAAGGCAGATCAGGGTGTAGAGGAAAATACGTTCTCTCTTCAACCCAAAAAATTTTGCAAAGAGTTGTGCAGTGACCTCAGTTAAAAAGATCCTCCATGTCCTCCTCTGTGCATTCCTTTTGACTTCGTCGTCATTCGAGATTATAAGAAGCCCAAAAAAGATGTCAAGATCTTTCAAAATGATCAAGAAGCCGTGAAACTGTGTACATTTTTTCACCTTTAATTGACTATTAATTATTTATTACATTATAAGCTTTTCTGTACTAAAAATCAGTTTTGTTGTTCATAAATCATCATTTTTGGTAGCTTGTTGGACATCAGCGACGGAGTTAACAGTTTTTAAGGTTGTGGAGGCGGTACCTCCTCTATGTAGATGCGGGACACTGAGTTCCAACCAGTGTGCCCATCACAACTCCCATAAGAAGCGCAATTTCCGATCCAGAATCCCACGGAGACGATGCCCGCCGGGATATTTTCACACACTCCCTCAATATGTCGGACACGGAGTAGATTCTTCCTTCCCTGATTTCCATGTACCATGTATACCACTCCATCAATTCTAGCCGGAAACGCGCACTCTCTTCGGTTGAAAGTAAAATACCATCGCTTACAGCAAGTGTGGCAGTTACTAATGCGAAGAACTCCATTCCAGAAGACACGAAGGCCAGTTCTGGATGATCCTTTTCTGAAACGACATTCCTGAAGGAATAAGGAGTCGTGACTAATTAAGCAGAAGATAAAGCATGTATACCGATGAATTCCTTACAACAAACTTCTGTTACTGTATTTTACTCATAATATATTATGCTTGTTTCAGTTCTCGTGGCCATCTTATTCAATTTTTTCTGGATTTGATTTAGATTTCTCGGACGCATTAACTTTCCAAATATTATTTTCTCGCTCAATCTGGTGGACAGACCAACCGAATCTCTCGAGATTCCTTAAAAAAACACACACACGTACTACATTTTAATCATAGATACTCATATTGAATTAGTAACAGATGAAGAGTCACAAAGTGGATACCCTGTCAATGAACCTCTTGCTTATTTCCAGTTTTACTTACATGTCTTTTTTCAATACGTCGCACAGTCGCAACGTTTCTGTGATAAGTCTTCGTTAAAAATACAGCCAGTTAATATGATTTAATCCTTACCTTTATTAAACCAATGTCCTTTGAATCACTGAGGCCGTTGAACACGCACTGCTTCCAGTTACGTCCGATTGACCCTGGAAGGCCGCGGGGACCTTGGGGGCCTTGAATCCCTTGTTCGCCCTCGTCACCCTTTGGGCCTTGAGGACCAGGTGGTCCTTGAGGTCCCTGACTCCCAGTTTCCCCAGGCGGGCCTCGAGGGCCTTCGTCTCCTTTTTCACCAGGGTTACCTTTAGGTCCCGCGGTTCCTTCAGGTCCGGGCGCTCCTGGAGATCCTGTTGCTCCCGCAGGTCCGGGACTTCCCGGAATGCCTGGGATTCCTGGCATGCAACTACAACCACAACATCCACAGTGTGTCATGGTTTGGGTGCTCTGTTGAGAAATTTGGATGAGTCTTTTGTTTTTTTCGGCTCGTTGAATGTCGGTTTATCAACAACAAGAGAGAATTCGAAAAGCAAAGGGAGCGTCAAGAACTTGTCAATGCATACAATATCTTTTTCACTCACTCTCCATTCAGAAAGAGCAAAAGGCATGTTTCCCTTGAACAAACCACTGACCAACTTCTTTTTTCGCTATAATAATTATAACTTTTGTCACTCTTCTGTGTGCAACTTTAAATTAAGAAATGTGATTTTACGTAATATAGCTGTTTTGTAAAAGATGGGAATGGGAATGCTACAAAAATATGCCACCTCTCGTCTTCTACCTTCAGAACTTATTTACCACTTTTAATAAAAACTCAGAGTCAGAGAAGATTAACATTTATCAATTATCACCCGATGGATAAATGTCCAGTGGTTGACTGTAATCCTAATTATTTTCAACTCACGTTAAAAGCAGAGCCCAAAGCGATCAGTATTAAGGTCAGCAAACATTTCATGATGGCTGATGAGGTCTTGTTACGGAATCTCGGCATTGAGATCTTTTGAACTGAAATATAAGAGGAAATGTATCGTTGAACCAACACTGGAAAAAACTGTCTTTATTGCCATTGAGTTTCGTTTTTGTCTCCTAGGTTCTCCTTGAAAATTTGGACTCGTTTTCAAAGAGATCAAGACAAGGGTTTTTCAGCCAAAGTATTTCTGTAAGTTGAAGAAAAAGTATTGCCAAAAAAAAAAAAAACCACAGGAGGTATATACCCGAATAACTTACCTACACGGAATAACTCAGGTTACTGGGTGAAGTCAGGTCAAATGGCATAAACACAACACTGCAAAATTGAATCAAAACATTACGAACTGTAAGTTGAAGACAAAGGCTAACGAGAACCTAAAGGTGCACTCAATACCTGCCTGTTGGTCGAAAGTGAACGAAATGTTTGGCTCGCAACTCTTGTTATACCTTCAGAGTGGTTTATACAGCTGTAGATTCATCCGATATAATGTTCAAGATAATTTGTGTCATCTAGGCTTTTGTGTTTGCATTGGCTTGTTTTCTCAGTGTATTTAACCTTGAGATGCAGCCACGTCCGAGTGGGATCCGTTCCATATGAATCAAATCCCGTGAACACTCACTCAACGTGTGTCAGATACTGTCAATAACACAATCATTTTAACGGAGTCCACGTAAACGTGGTAAGCTCTCAGCAATCTGGATCTATTTTTCGCTATCTTTTAATAATGGATTAAACAGATTAAAACATTCTTATAAAGAGTTCACCTAGTTGTTCCTTAGCTAAATTCACCTAAGCTAGCAGAGGTACCTGGTACATTTAGTTTTAGTTTAGTTTTTCGGGAATTGGGTTTCAGCTTTGAATTTTTCAATACTTTTGTAATGTTAGACTGAAAGATCTTCGAAATATAGACAAGACAAACAGACTCGTGGGATGAACTTAAAACAAAGTAAACTAGGACGTTCTTTGATCTTAGAAACGCGAAATAGTCTGGGTCTAAATACCTTCTTTGACAGAATTTTAGAGAGGCAAAAAATGCTGCAAAAATACAATAAACAGGGCAGGTCATTTAAGGTGGCTGTAATTAATTGGAGAAAATCTTACGAATTGAATAGTTTGATTTGGAATAACTGTTAGAGAGGCTGCTTCAGTAATTCCTTTTGTGAACGTGAATCACTTTGAGCGTGCGAATCAGTGCAGCTGGAAGAACAAGGCACGGAACAAATAAATCCATTAATAGCCTTTAGATTTCCTGTTTACACCATTAGATAGTTATACGTGTGACCTGTCAGAGTGGGATTTTTTTATAACTACGTGTGAAAATATCATGAACGATGCTATTTTTCGGTGTATCCGTGTTTTGATAAATATTTGTGAAAGATTTATCCAGGCTTTAGTGTTTATCTGCTAATTGGGCCACATTAATAGATTATTATACAAATACCGGATAACTCCCGAGATAATTTGCTACGTTAGCGATACTGAATGTCAATTCCATTTTGAACTGTAAGTGTTGCTTAGTACTCTTCAATGCAATTTTAAAATCGGTGAGAACTGATTATACAATTCACAATAGTGGTATCAAAGCCCTTCATTTACACCCTCGTCAATAAACTTCCCGATATACCGTCAATGTTTTAGTCAGTGATTCGCCGCACGAGGTCTTAGCAATCTGATTTACTTCTATTGCAGTCTGTGACGTGTATTCTGCAGCCTTCGTTTTCGCTGGAGTAAATAGCATTTGCTACAGCGTAGCAGCTGCCATGTTTTAAAATGTTTATTTCTCACATCAACTGAATAGGAACTAAGTGGTTCTTAATACTTTGTTTGCATTTTCCAACAACGTGTTTGCTAACTTGATTGTAAAGGTCATGAGGTGACGGAATTCTATGCACGTATGGATTAAAGATGGATGAGTTTGACTACTGACCAGTGAATGGAGGGAATGGGTTATTTTCATGAATTATCAGTCCAGCAATTGTGTCTGCTTGTTGTCATAGCCAGCCTAAATTTTTTCATTCGAAAATGATCATGGCACGACTAAAGAGAGGAAAGCAAAGATCTATGCACATTCTTAACCAGAGAAGTGAAATAACAACCTGATGAATACATCATTCTCCTCTCTGAGTATGATTATAAAAAATGTAATTTTGTAATTTTATTAAACCTCTTAGTCGTTGGAAATATGCCGATATGAAGGATCACGTTTAACAAGCAAAAACAGTATGTAGCATCGAAAAAAGTTTTTAACTTTCCACCCTCTTTTATGTATTTTCCTCACTCTGGTTTCTTAGTCACTGCAATCTCATAGCGGAGCTTGCAGTGCTCGCAGCTTAGCCTTATACTTATACCTACATACAAGTTGATATCTGCATATCAAGACCACGGGTACAATTTTTTGCCGGCCTCACCAACCTAACGCCTGGTAACTAGCATATAACACGGAAAGTAAAAATTAAAGCAAACTATGTTTCATTGTTGGTTTCAATAACCAGAATCTGTGTTCAAGATTCGAACTGATTTGTTTCAGTTTATACTCAACGATTTATAGAGCACAGGTTACGTTGAGGTATTTGAGTTGAAATCTAACGAGAATTATACAGATCACTTGGTGTGAAAACAAAATAAGGACTAGCGAACATAATCGTTGGTATAACTTGTATTCCACTAAGCTACAAAAACTTTCTCCAAGTTGATCATCAAATAACAGTGAAAGAAAAACTGAGATAATCGCTGTTTTGCCAAAGTATGAGTTTTGATTAAATTATAGTATATTTAGACCTTTCAACGCTTTCCGAACCCCAACGCAATCAAAACAAGTCTTAACAGGTTGACGTCCCTGTACTTTATTCCTCGATACAAATGTAAAGATTCTTTAAGACAATATTTCTTTCTAAGAAACTTCATGCATACAGTTTTCTTCAATCAGTAGCCTTCTCCATTTTTTGGCTTTTTCGATCTGGGACACGTTTAACGACAGCAAAATATTACTGTTGAGCTTTTGGCACCTCCTGGATGAAGATACGGGACAGTGTTGCCCAACCAGTATACGCTTCAGCAAGTGTATGACCCGTTTTGCAATCACCAACCCAGAATCCCGCACGTACTTTTCCCTTGTGAATGTTGTTACAGTGGCCTTCAATATGGCGGTGACGATGAAGATCTTGGTCCTGCCCGCGATTCATATAGACTGCGCCTTCGATGGGGCCAGGGGCGCTGCACTCGGCGCCATTGAAAGTGAAATACCAACGGCTACAGCACTGGTTGCACTTATAAATCCTTAGATTACCAGCAAAGTATACACGGAGGGAAGTGTCGGAAAAGTTTTTCGTAAATTCACAATTCTGTGGGAACAAAGTAAATTTCTATGATGAAAGCGTTCGAAAAAGTAGGTGACAGTACATACATACATACATACATACATACATATATATATATATATATAAATGTGGGGGTATAGTCTACTTTGGCATAAAGTGCTCAATGCTGTGGTAGCAGAGCTGAGTATATATAAGTGAAAGAATCAAAGAGGACGCATCGATTCTCTGTTACTCTGGGTTTCGCGCCTAAGCGCTCGTCAGACAGAACTGTTCTGTCTGACGAGCGCTTAGGCGCGAAACTCAGAGTAACAGAGAATCGATGCGTCCTCTTTGATTCTTTCACACACACACACACTCCTATATATATATATATATATATAAATATTATGAGAGGAAAAAAGGACGTAACTACATTTCCCGACAAGCCTGTTTCGTGAATCGCTTCACTCTTCAGGGGTTTAATTAATTAAACCCCTGAAGAGTGAAGCGATTCACGAAACAGGCTTGTCGGGAAATGTAGTTACGTCCTTTTTTCCTCTCATAATATTTATTCTGCTCTGCTTCAACGTATTGAGCACTGTTCCACGCGAAAATCGACCTGCAGACTTCCTATATATATATATATATATACCCGTTTTAAAAAAGGGACACTTTTTGAGAATAAAACAAAAGATATATCAATATATTTCATACATATTTTCAATGTTGCGATGTTTTTGAAAACGGGTGTATATATATATATATATATATAATTTGCACAATGGAGAATGTGCTTCCGTTTTCAACTCTTTATTAAAGACCCGACGCGTTTCGGCATTTGCCTTCCTCAGGGGCCTTAATGTGTATATATATATATATATATATATATATATATACACACACATGTATAAACAAACCCCAAACATGATTAGAAAGGAAATATATATTTGTGAAAAATTCTGATCTTCTCCTTGCCGGATTCAACAAATTTCAAAGTTATTTCTTCATGGCTTCCTCACAATCAATTGCTGTGAGCTTTGAAGTGAGAACTGTTCGAAGTTACTTAGTAATCAGTATTACCTATTTCTATTTCGTTTGATACAAGCATTCCTGAACACTAAGCAAAAGAGAAATTCCGAATGATTCTATTTGAGAAATCATTTCTGATCTTGGACTATCTCATCATCATGATTATCTGACCTATTATCTCTGAATTTAAAATAAGAGTTATTAATCACCTGGATCAAACCTTGGTCCTTGCCGTCCCCTGCTCTCCATGTACATTCTTTCCAGTTCGAATTCATGCATGAGGAAAGTTGAAGCGTCCCTGGCTTTCCAGGCTCGCCTCTCTCCCCTCGCTCTCCTCTTTGGCCGGGTGAACCGTGAGTACCAGGTTCTCCCTTATCCCCTTTATCACCTGGTGGACCAGTTGGCCCCTGGAGTCCAGGGCTCCCCGGGCGTCCCTTTTCGCCTTTAGCTCCGTCGCGTCCATCACGGCCGTCGCGACCAGGTAATCCTGGGATACCAGGCTTGCCGTGCATACCTGGTACACCATTTTTTCCCGGAATTCCTCCATAACATAATCGAGGACTCTGTTTTGAGTCATGTAAAAATAGAATAAAAGATAGAAATGATTAAGTAGGAAAAAATAATAAAACTGATGGATTTTCGAAAGATGCCATGAAAATGTATCTGTATTTTGATGCGGTATTAGGTTTGGATTTCATGCGCTGTGAAGACTTTCGTGCGTCACTTGATCGCTGTTTTTTGTGTTACACTTGCTAATTGAAATGAACTTACTTTGTGGTATCCTGGAAGGTTGCTAGACTCGTTGTGCGTTGCAGCGCACAAGGTGAACGGCGGCACAATAAGCAAGAACATGACAGTTGAGGAATAAACAAAATTTTCTGTCCTGAAAATGGCAACAAATTTAAAAAATAGTGTCGTATCAAAACTATTTCGTGGGCAACATCTCTCTTTTAAAGCATTAGAAACTCTTTACGGTGGCCGATTTACTTTTTCAACTTTGATAAGAAAACTAAATTATCTCTTTTTTAAGCTCATTAAGATCGTTTTATTGTTATTTTGGGAAGTGCTATAGAGAAATTTTTATTTTCTTAGACTTTCTGTTTTTGTTAACGAAACCAGCAAATCACATGATATAATTATATAAAGACACCGTCGTAAGTGAACATGCAAGTCAACGCTTGTGTTAGAATTAACACTCATGATGTTTCATGCCGAAAACGTTTCAAGATATCGGCGTGAAACGTAGAGCGCTTTAAGTAACCGAGATTTCCTAATATTTTGATAAAATTGCTGCGAGAATGCTACAGCAGTCTAAGAATTTGGAACGAAAACAAAATAACCAAATATTGCAGGATTCGCTACCAAAATATTTGAAGCAAAGCAATGAAAATAAAACGTTTGCTTTCTTTTCGGAGCTTGGAACGATTGGAAATAATAAAGAATCATCTTAGTTCTTTGAGTCTGTTTTACTTACCTCTTGGGCTGTTATACACTGTCAATAGGACAATAAAGGCTAAAATAGGAAGCTGAACTGTGAGATAAACTATATATTACCTGATGAATTTCAAAATAAGCAAAATTGACATGACTGTAAAGTGTCAAGGGAACCGACCAAGAACGCAGAAACTCAGAAGTATCTCTTGATCAGAGGGTTCACCAATACTCCAGTGCTTCTGAGAGAAATTTAACGCTTTTGTTTGCTCAGTGATCATGATTTTGTTTAATGCAAGTGTCCTCCGTTAATGTGTTTCAGCAATTTGCTATGGTCTGTTTGTCTGAGCTGTTAGCACAGTTCACTTGGTATAACTAAGGTCTGACTGAAGTTAAAGCTGTGTAAACCGTATATATCTGTGTATACAGATCTATCTATAATTTTTTAAAAACAATGTCAAGACAAATATTTCATTCCGAAATTAATTTTATTTTCTGGATTCTTTCATAATCCTGTTTGAATAAAGCTTGATTGCTGTTTGGATAAAGTTCCTGTGTTCAAAAACCCGGAAAAATCTATAAACTCAATCTTCATGAACGGCGGACTAAGAGGAAGAATCTTTGTTGCCTATGTTTTAGTTAAATTTTGATTCTCATTTCAGCTTGTCACCTAAGAAAAGTCCGGCGTATTACTATTCTACGTAGCAAACTCAGTATCTAATACACAGGCTCATTTTAATGGCATGTTAATTTGAAGGTTGCTAATGAAGTCTTAAGTGGAAAATAATGTACTTGGCAGAAAATGTCAATCAAGAAGCATACGTAAGCTAATTGAACTTTGATATTCAATGCGGTTCCAACCAACAACAATATTGTTATGAAACGTGCAATGCTAATGTTTAGAAGCAAAATAGCTACATATAAAAGAGTTCATCTCCAATAATAGTTTGCGGAAATACATTTGTTCGCCAAGCTGATTATCAATTAGACGGGCTGAGATAAATATGATACTCAGTCAGATCAAAAGTCTAATATGTGACCCTCTTCCTTAATTTTCTCTGAGTGTCATTTTTTCGTTACTTATCTAGTGTTAAAATCGTTAATACCAATAAATATCAATATAATGATGAACCATAAAGCTTGTAAATGAATGTGTTTTTTTTTTCAGTGTATTTATTTAAGCATTTTTAATTCTTTTATTTCTTTCAAACAATTTTTAGACCATTTTATCATTTAAAAAATCGGAATTGGTTTCCTATTTTCTTTCCTTGTGACAATAAGGTGACTACACAAAATTTCGGGACAAGTTAGCGTAGTGGATGCTAAAAAAAGTGATCAGAAAGTACCCACAAGTTGTGTCAAAAGTAAGATCGGAGGTCGTCCTTAGACTTTCACTCGGAGGGGTATCAATTTTGAAATAATGTTTATGGTCTTAAGAAATCGTCGTGACCAGATGAATTCATTCTGTCAACAAAAGACTGTGGTTATCTATTTTAGTGATGGCTGGTATTCTCATACACGCTCTGCTCTGCTTGGGAATACTGCTGTGTTGCTATAGTATGAGAAAGAAGTGGACCTTAAAAAAAAGAGATAGTTGATGCAAACCTTGTCATTGTAAGGGAAAGTGTAAAAAAAAAGGAATACGTCTCTTACGCAACAAAAAGTTTCCAAAACAATGGAGGATTTGATTGAGGCCTTAAGCTAGTGTATTTTCTTTTGCTCCAAGCTTTCAACGATCTACAGCAGCGTCGGAGATACTGCATTTGCACTCTTTATCTTTAATTTTTTGCTAAACGTTTATTTATTTATTTATTTATTTTTTAACTCATTAATTTGATACAACTTTAACCTACGAAAACTTAAGAAAATAGAAAATTCTCAGCTCCTGACAATTTTCATGTATCGCCTGCTTTGCCAATAAGAGTGATAGCTGTTCCTGCAAGAGGGACTGTGCTCAAGGAGTTCCATATCAAACTCTTTCCCCAGCGCGACGAACATTTGTTTTTCTCGGTTCCAGGTGTACGCGACCACTAAGCCTTCGTGATGCACACACATGCTCTCTGTTGCGAATTTTCAAAATGGCGGACAGGCTAAAGAGGGAAATAAAAAAAGCAAAGCGATTTTGCAACAAATACTTGACATAAACCCCCGTTAGAAAGGCGAATCCACAATAGAAAGATACAAAACTGTATGATATTGAGATCAGGGAGGTTGACAAAATCAACAAGAGAGGTTGAAAATTCATTACGTTGGCTATAGCACATGCTTCGATGAATGAACACCCTTCAGGGCCGATAGAGGATCTGGATATTTTCCGTTTGTTCGCAGCGAAAAGCTGTTCATTCCCTCGGAAAACTCTCTAGAGGATAGAAAAGAATCGTTCCATGGCCAACTTGCTCGTGAAATAAAGAAAAAGCTTTGGTCTGGACGGCGAGAGGACCCTGATATAAACATAGACCTCAGTGTTGACCAAGATGTTTTCATGGAAGGTGTTGGGAGTGTTTTGCCCGGCTTTCTTCAACGAGGGAAGATGGTTTACCAATCGGAGTCAAATAGGGTGCTTGATTCATATCTGGGGCTGAAGTGGGATGAAAGAATTTTAAATGTAGCTGATTTTGCCTATGTAATTCCAGGAACTATTAAGTATTGGCTGGGACAAAGAAGTCCAATCATTGAATACAAGCTCATCGTTGTAGGTGTTCTTAAACCCTTTCATAACCTGCTGCCTCCAGGAACTGAATCCTGTTTTTCTTCAGAAACAGTTGTTTGAGGGCATTAACCCCTTTGTCAATTGTGGATCTGAAGAAATCTTTAGAAGCTCTATTATTGTATTTTTCCAAGCCTTGCTGTGTGTAATATGCCATATTCTGATAAAGTGACAGGAACTCAGGAACATGATAACATAGTGCATGCATGTAGGGAGTGACATCTTTTGCTTGGTAAACTTTGAGAAAGTGCTCAAACCATGATTTGCTATTTCTTTGCAGTTCAAGAATACCCTCTTCAGATGTAAAATCTAGCCTCAAATCACCAATTATGTCCATAAATTTAGCCCAGATCACTTGTATGTCTTTGTTTTGACAAGCATAGGTCAGAATTTTTATATTCTGAAAGAGTTTCAACTTTTCTGGTTCAGTAAGATCTCTATTCCAGCTTTTTGCTCTCTTTGTTGATTCTAAAATTAAAAGTGATTCCCATACTTTTGATAAATTCTTCATAACATGCCATGTGTTTATACTTATCTCTTGGGAATCTATCAGAAGTTTTTTTTCTTGTAAACAAGTTAATCAAAACATCTGAAATCCTCAGAAAAAAATTTAATGTATCTATGATGACAAGGTCCATAGGTATAAAATCAAATAATGGTAGTGCCTTACAGTTTAATTTCCTTCCAGTGGAAAACCTTGCTATTTCGGTGACAGTTCTAGCACCAAATTTGGGGTCATTAATCGACTATGTTTTGCTTGTGTCCCACCATTGCTCCCTGGGACACTTGCACCACACACAAGCATAATCCTCATTTGCCCTGCCTAAACCACATACCAGTGCTAAAAATTTAAAATATCCACGTAAAAAGTATTCAATTTTATAGGTGCAATTATTTGCACTTATCTCCTTTAAGTTTGACATTTCCATTCGAATGTCTGCTAGGCTGTCTCTCAGATTATCATATGTCTCTGTAGATTTAATAACAGCAAGTATATAATTTCCCTTCTCACGCATTGCCACATCCTTTTCATGGAGAATAGTAAAAGTGAGGTTGACAACTGTAAGCCCCTTTCCAATATTTGTACCATCACCACTAAGCTTGAACTTAATAGTTTCTCCATCATTGATTTCTCCATTCTTCTGAAGCCTAACAATGTGCTTTTGCAAGCTTTCTGCAAATCCTAACTGAACACCTTCAGCATCTCCTGGTGTTGGTTTCAAGTTCCATTCACTGTTTAGCTCATTAATTTGCTTCTTGATGGAATATATATTGGGGAGATCATTAGCCTTAATGGCAATTTCATGCCAGGCCTCATTTGAAATAATGAATTTATCTTTGAGGTAAAGCCACATATTTATGTTTGGGTCAGACTCTGTAAATGGCAGCTCTCCCTCTCCAACAAGATTGAAAGTTTCATATTGATTAGTCTCAGTCTTGAGGACTTCAATTTTGGTTGCAACAAAATTGTACAGCACAAGAAAGGAGAGTGTAGTTTGGCACTCCTCCTTCTGTTGGTTTTTAATTCTCTTTTAATGGTGCTTAGAATAGTCATTAAACTTCTTCTTAGCTGGGCCTCTACCTTTTTTTTTCTATTTGTAATCACTTTTTTGGCCAACTGAATAAATTTTTTATTGTAAAAGGCCCCTTTCTTCTCAGCTTTCTCGAGAGCTTCTCGGGCTTTTTTATCCACTCGCAATCGCTTTGCCTTCTCCTGTACCAACGATTCTTCTAATTTTATTTTTTCTCCCCTCAACTGGCTGTTCTCATCTTTAAGCTGATGTACATCAACTTCGTTGTAATACACCTTAAATCGATACCGAGGGCCCCGTTTCCAAATTGCTAAGAAGTGCATTTAATTGCCACGATTACTAGCTTTCTTGACAGCTTTCTGCAAACAGAATATTTTCTTTCTGAAGACTTCTTATATATGGCTATTGATTATTATACCTCGTATACCTGATTGCTCAAACACTTTGTTTACAATTATTGAAAGGACCGACTCATGGTTTTCTCTGAAAACTTCTTTGCTTTGAAATAGTATAGATTAGTAAGCTGAAACGAAAAATTAATCATGGAAGTTTACGAAAAATCCAGCGAACAAGCTTAAAAAAGGCATTTATTTAGACTTCATACTGCGATGAACTTCACAAATCTTACTTGTTTATCTCGTAAGTAAACAATGGCAGATTAAATCCCGAAGTGCTTTCTGAGTTTCCCGATCCCTCTCCTACTGCTTTCACGCTCACCAAACAGGAAAAAATCAAAAGGAGGAAGATACAGCTGTTTTGAAACGCCATTTGACGAGGGTAAATCTGCTTTTTGTTCGACATTTTACATATCAAAACAAAGGAAATTTGTTCCTCTTTTTGATTCTGGCTGTACATTTTTAAATTGCGCTTGCGTAAAAGGGATATCGCCCGAGACGCTTCGCTCGGTTGTGTTTTGAACAAAAACGCCTTGTTAATTTCACGCAACCGCTCGGAGAAAAGGTTAAAATGACGAGGGAAAATCTTTACCTTCTAGTTAGAAAATTAGCGAAATAGAAAGCCACAATATTATAGTTTAATATTTCAGAGGTACATTGAGTGCTTTTTCCGTAGAGAATCCGCACGATGGTAAAATGTTCGAAAATTACACTCGATTTGAGTGGGGCGTTGAAGTGGGCGTGGTCACTATATTCATGTTAAGACTATTTGTACCCCGTGAGTTTGATATGAGGAATTCCTGGGACCTTCGGTTTAATTGGAGCGCCCGCTGCATCGAGTACCCTTGGGGTTAGTGTTGCACAAGCGCCAACGAGTGCAAAAGGCGAGATAGGAAGTACTGATTCTCAAGGTCCGCCCGGTCCATTAGGTGGTAGTCGGCAGCAGTGCGTTTTCAAAGATCTCAGTTGAGATAATGATAATGGCCAAGTCCTCTCACCAAAAATCGAAGAGGCGTTTTGAGGTAGCTGGTCACATGGACAATAATTCGTAAACATACCACTGCCATTCCATAAATCCAAGAACTTATGTTTACAGATCATGTTTCACTTGGCCAGATTGCTAAGTTGAGGACGACGCACTAGGACCTTTTGAATTCTGAAGAATTCAAGGGAGGTTTTCGGTGCTGACTCTCTTCAATGTTTCACTTTTATTATATTTCTAGCAATATGTTTTCATCAAAGAGTCGGATGACACTGGGTTGCGCGTTTTCTGGAATCGGAATATTCGCATCTACAGCTGCGATGCACGTTGCAAACAATGGTACCTCATCTTCAATGGTGCAGAATGCGCCGCTCCTAGAACCATTGTAGGTCTTCTCTATATTTGGAAAGGCAAGTTGAAAGCGTGTGAATGAACGTTGCCGAACGCCAGGTCACAGTGGGTTTCTCGGTCGGTACCCTCAATGGTTGTGGAAACGCTGATTGTTTTATAATAGATTCAGCTAAGGTGTTCACATTATCTTGGCCACTCAATTTATATCATATAATGGAAAGGTATCACTGAGCTATCTTTTTTATGTTGAATACATTTGAGAAGGTATGAAGAGAGCAAATACAACGTCGAAAATGAATCATCAATTGATTTGAACTGGTTTGTTATCTTGAGTGCACTGGGTCGTGGAGGTTCATCAGTCTCTCGAACGACCACATTCCGTAATAGGCCAATTCTGGAAAAATATCGCGAGCTGCATACTGCCGATGGGCTTTCAATTGTTTCTTTTCAATGCAAATCACAACAAGGCCTAAAACTACTTCTTTACAAAGAACCTCTTCTGCTTTTTAGTCGATCCGTTATGGGTCCGTCAGTGTGAAATGGCAAGTTTTCTTTCTTTTCTTTTGTTTTTTTTGGCTTTCTTTCATCGTCCGTTGGAAGTCCATTGGACTCCGGACAGGGCTGACGGTGGTAATCGGAGCACATGGCTAGCAAACCATCTCCAACTCATCGTTGGAGATGGTGTTGGAGATGCAGAAAATTTATTCGTAGAAATCTGTTCTGGAAGACTACTACCTTGTTGCAAATTGTCTGCGTCATCTTCCAGGATTTTTCTTTGAAATGACAAGCGGTTGCTTTGCACGTTATTTTTGAAGAGATGCAAAATTGTTCCGTCTCTAGCCGGAGCACTTGGATTTCCAAGTGCTTTGAACGGTGTGCTCGAATCTCTTCTTCTCCGTTACCGCTGCACATTTCTGATATCTTGGTTCTCATATACACGAAGTTATCAACATTCTCCACGGCTTCTCCATTCATTCAAAGGTATCCTTTGTCTAACAGCTTCGCTATGCTTCCTATTTTATGAATTGCTCTGTATTCTACACCTGTAAGATCGCAAAGTCCTCTTTATTCTTTTTTTCTGTATTCTAAACAATAGGAGATGAAGCCTTCACGCCCTCTCTGCGCTATTTCAATGTAACACTGTGAATTAACATGTGCGTAGGGGTTTATAGAGATCTAAAAAAACCTGGGAAGTCCATGTAGCTGCAAGATTTTTTTTGGTTTCTTTTGTCTTCACTGCTAGCGTAAATGTTTGTCATCGCGCTTTAGTCTCGAACTGTTTCTCTTGTCTTTTGGTTGTTCAGTTTCTTATCCGTATTTTTTCAAATTTTTTTCTGATTATTTCCTCGACGTCTTGTTACATAACCGTGTATTGTTCATTCCTCTCCTCATTGTTATCCTAAAACATCAGAATAAGATCGTTGTAATTCGCTTTATAAATTAGTTCATGTTTGTTTCCAGAGAACCGTACAGATCTTTTAAGTAATTACTTCTTTTCCTTCTACTTTTGTTATAATGAAATTTTGCTTGTTTCTGGTTCAATATGCGTATATTCGGTTTCTGGTGAGGTTTTTCGGGCATGCACTTGTTCATTTCCCTTGCTAATATTTTTTTCTTAGCGAGTCGTTACTTAATAAATTAAAGCACAGGGAGTCATATATACAGTTCTTACTCACGAAAATTGTTGAGAGGACACAATTTTTCCCATTTTTCACGTTTTCAAGCCAAGGTAAATGCTTGCATGCTCATATTTCTTCCCATAATTATACTTACAACTGTATCATCAGACAATTCTTACCAACATATCTATTACTCGAAAACCAATGGTAATACGTGAGAATTATTGATGGAATGGCGTGAGCCATTTCATTGTTTATCATCTTCCTATACACCTCACCAGAGATATCACCAAAATAGCTCAGGATTTTATTACACTTTCCATGTTATATTTTCATCGATACCTACCTGCGGTGGTTCCCTAGACACCAACGGAGTCACTTTGACATGCGCCAAGACATGCGCCAAGGTTTGGAGTAAACAGAACTCTTCAGTCGATGATGGTGGCCTCTCAAAACGGGTTAGTGGTCAAAGCAATCTTCTTTGTGTTGCAAGTTTAACTTTTAGCAGGGGAGTGGTAGTACTCTTAGACGCTTCGTGCTAAAGAAACCGGGATAAGCTCCGACTGAGGAGCCACTTGGCTTGAGTACAGACCTTACCTTTAGACTATCAGAGATTCTCTTGGACTTGTTTTACGTTAAAGCTAGCGACTCCAAAACAGCGAGCATGTGTTAATGACATGCAGACCTCGCAAAGGACACGCTTTTGATTTTTCCTAATTTTTTTCTCGCAGGAAGGACAAATAGCAGCAAAATTGTTGCGGTTACTCATTCTTTAGAATTCTTTTCTCTAGAAACCATCACTCCTCATTCTGCAAAATCATTATCAACTCTATAGTCAAAAGGATATTTTCAGATAACAGGAAGATATATAACTCTTTCGTGCCCGGCTTAACTTTTGAGTCCTTAGCTTTTAATCCCAAAACAATAAACAGCATTAGTGCAAACAAATTGCTTCACTGAGTTGGAATTTTTTCCTCTTAGTTTCATTGGTATTATGAATCTATAAAAATGTGTATCTTTACTACCTTCGTCAGTCTTAACGGGTAATTTGACTGTGTAAACACACACCGAGCTTGGTTGGTTGCATATCAACTTGGTGAGTATTATTTGCTTCCTATTTGAGTTTAGCTGTTTTGCCTTCGACCGATTGACCCGTCCACAGCTAAACAAGTTCATTTCCGCAAAAATCATATGAACCATGCACTCTTTTCTCTTTTCGCCCCCTCTCCTAAACAGCAACAGTCTCGGGATCTCTTGTCAATTGCCATAACTTCTCTATCAGCCGATCAACCAGCGACTGCTCCTAAACAGCAACAGTCTCGGGATCTCGTATCAATTGCCATAACCTCTCTATCAGCCGATCAACTAGCGACTGACGTAAGGTGTAGCAAATTGCGTGAAAACTTGCTTGTACAAACAGCTCTTGACAACTTGGTTTACTAAATGGGAATGAAAATATTTGCATTACCTAAAGGGAACGTTTTACAAGTTGACCAACTCCTGAGGCCGGGTATTTGAACAAAGTTAATTAGTTTTTTAACAAAATCGCATCCTAAACAATCCTTAATTTAGCTGGATATTTTATCTGAACATTAGGTTTTGTGAACATTGACAAGAAGACCTAAGGCTTACAGTGGAAGGGCAGCTATTCAATCCATAAACCCTCTTGTAGAGAGAGCCTAAGGCCCGATGATTGCGTAAAATCGTGGTTTGGGTTAGACCTCGTGTAAATTACCGACCCTTAGTGCCCTTCCTCTTTTCCTCTCCTTTGTTGAGGCTCAGTCTTCTGAACATCGATTTTTTTTTACATTCCGTTATTCAAAATTGCGAAGCTCAGAACATTCCGCTTTGCGTGACCACATAACTGCCTATTTGAACGTAGATTGCCGCCCTTAATTGAAGATATATTTTTGTCGTCAAAAGCTAACTCTGATTGTGCCTTTACCAAGCAACTAATTATTTGAGTGCAAACAGGAAAAAACACGCCGCTCGCACTTAATGACATGCAGTGAGATATTATATCCAGGGATGTCTTTAAACGGTGTCGGACCTCTTTTGTGGACAGTTTGCAGTGTCATGAATCTTGAGAAATAAATTTTATTATCATATAAACTACGGTTTTATACAAGGATTTCCAGCCCTGAGAAAAGCCGTAAAACACTCGAAGAGAAATTCCATATCTACGCGGGCTCATGTATTATTCTCTATGTATATAACCTTAGCCAACGCGTTTCTCTATATTCTTTTCCAGTGCACATGTAAAGTCCCTTTTATTTTAGCTCGTTGCAGTATTCTAAACAATAGCAGAGCGAACTTTTAAGCTTTCCCTGAAATTGTTACACTAGCTTTGACTAAGAGAAGACGCCACGACCTACGACCAAAGCATTAAACCGTTGAAACTGTTTAATAATGTGAAAACTAAAATTCTCATCAAATGTTTGTTTATGTGTTCTATTTCACATTTCTTCAGGTTTATTCAGTATGTTGACTGCTCAGTTCGCCATAGTAACAGTGCTTCTGTTACCTTACTTGTCTGTTGTTGCCAGACAGAGTAGAGAATACTATTCTGACGAATGTAGTCCCTCGTGTCAGGTTAGTGATCATTATGATCTTCTCTTTCTTCCCAAAAGGTTCGTTCTATTTGGGTATGAGTCGTGCAGAGTGAGTGAACAATGAGCAATATAATAATAATTTCAGTTCAGTGACTGAACAACAAGTTGAATAATTTTACTCTTCAAGGCGTAGAAATGCCTGGATTCAGCAAGATCAACAGTAAAATGTTACGATATCAAGACAACAAAGATCCATTTACTGGTTTAAGACCAATGAGCCAATATTTTTTATTTCAGTTTCGGATAATTATCCTGTGTTTTTTTAAAATGAGTTTGATCAATCAACTCCAAACTACTAACTATTGAGCGTTAATAGCCCTCTTAAATGTATGTAACAACTTAGATTATGATTCTAAATTGTCTCTTGCAAATGGGCATTCTCTGGAACATTCTTTCGAGTATAAAATAATCTATTCTTTAAATGTATAAACGAAAATGGGCCTGATTACATCTCTAATTTTTTTAGAGGATCGTAAAACCCATTAAACTTAAAGGAATAGTGGTCATAATCTTGTTTCACCCATCTATCATACTTGGCATTATCATGCATAACTCATTTACTTACAAGATATCGCAATTGTGGAGTAAGCTCCTGTCATATATTGAACAATCAACAAACTTGAGTGACTTTTACATGAAGTGAAGGATATTTGATTTTTCACACTTAAAGGCGAGCTGCAAAATGAATGTAGCCATTAGATATTTCCATTTGTTTTAGCATTAAACTTTTCAGAATTGTGGCCAGTATTTTGGTATTATATTTTTCTTACTGAATGCGTCTTATACATGAGCCTCTGGCACGGATACACATAGAAACTTGATCCCACGCATTGACATTAATGAAGTGATTAATTAATTGATTGACTGATCAAAAAAGAGCGGAAAATCATTCAGATAACCCCTCTTTCATATCTTTATTGCAGTTTCCATTAATGATTTTTTATCAATTTATTTATCCATTTTTTAAAGGTAGTGGTCATAAACCTGATATTGTTATCTTCTATTTGCGCGTAATTCACAATTAGAGAGGTTGCATGACAATTGGAATAAATTTTCCCTTACATCAGTGATTGATATGTCCATGGGTGAAACCTGAAGCTTTTCTGAACAGATATTAAGCAGTACTCGCTTTTCTTTATTTCACTTTAGTGTTCAGACTCATCGTCATCCTCCAAGAGAGGCTGTGGTCCAGGAGTTCCAGGAATTCCCGGGACACCCGGTGTACCTGGGACCCCAGGGGTAAATGGTTTACAAGGGCTAGCAGGCACAAAAGGCGAGACAGGAAGCACTGGTCCTCAAGGCCCGCCCGGTCCATTGAGTGGTAGTTGGAAGCAGTGCGTTTTCAAAAGTATGAATAATGGACAAGACAATGGCCAAGTCGCGGTAGGGATACGTTATTACCGGAGTGAATGGGCGTTTTGTGATAGCTGGTTACCTGCTCAATAATTCGAAAACATACCGTCGAAACTGCATATATTAAGAGATCATAAGGGTTTCAGAGAAGGAGGCTTCTAGTCCAGGCCTTGAGATATGTCAATTTCATTTAAGTTTTTTAACAATTTTCCGTGAACGCGTTGGATATGAGATTGTATATAGACAACGAGGCGCTTAGCGCCGATTTTGATATGTCCAATCACGTACCCAGCGAGCTCCGCAATTATCGTTGGTGCAATGTATTTTCATATCAGGTGACTCATAATATGAGCTGATAGCTGGAGTTGAGTGAACCAATTAGAAAACTAGAAATTCAATATTCGGAGTTATAAGAAACTTCGGATATTACGAGCGCTGTCATTGGTTGAAAAACCGTGTTATTTGTTTGAGTAACAAAACTCGGAGCTGAGCTAAAGCTGTCACGCCATCTGCCAATTTGTACACTATCCGACCATTTCTCGGACTTCTCCCGAGCTTTTTTCGTCAATCTAAACTCGGAGAAATTTCGGAACAAGCGAGCCGGTAAGTAGCAACAGAAGAAGCAAACGAAGATTTATCAGGATTTCAAGCGCCTTAATTGACGTTAATATAACGCGAGCAGAGACCAAAATCACCAAAGAGAAAACGAAATAGACTGTGAGGGTTTTGAAGGTTTTCACGCTCTGTTAGACTGTAAACTACGTACGTTAATAAAACTCAAACACAGCTAACAGTCGTATGGTACATATAGTTTTGTGTAATTACACAGAAAAAAAAAGGAATTATGAAAATAATGACCAAACTGGCCTAACTGTTAATATTTATATAAAACGTGATGTGTCAGAGCGACTGCGATCATGCGACGTATCCCAGTCAACGCCCTGATTTTCCCTCTCTGTCTCCTTATAATCTATTGCATAAATCTAAGAAGTCATATTTACAGATTACATTTCAATTGGCCGGAACGCAAAGTTTAGGTCCACACTTAAAGATATTATGAAATCTTGAGAATTCAAGACAGATTTTCGCTAACTATCTTCAATATTTCCCTCACAAATATTTCTAGCAATGTGTTTTCAACAAGGAGTTGGACGATACCGGGTTGCGCGTTTTCTGGAATGGAGATTTTCGCATTTACAACTGTGATTTATGCTGTAAACGGTGGTACTTCACCTTTAACGGTGCAGAATGCACCACTCCTGGCACCATCGAAGGTCTTCTATATCTTTGGAAAGGCAAAGATGTGGAAAATATCCACCGTATCCGCCATATTGAAGGTGTGTGCATGAACGTTGCCAAAGGCCAAGTCACAGTGGGTTTTTCGGTCGGTAACTGCCAAGGTTATGGAGACGCTGATGCCTTCACTGGCTGGAATTCACTTGCCCGAATCTATGTGGAGGAAGTACCACCACCGCAGGCTTAGCCTATCCGAAGAGTTCACTCCTGTAAGCAGCTCATTTATGAAAGATCTCAGCGCTTAGAGGCGTAGGTGTTGCAAAAAAATTAGCCAACTAATCAAGGCTGGATTTTTGCTTTTATCATAGGTTTTACTCAGCGATGCATTTTTTTTGTGTAAAACAACTTGTATAACCTGTCACTTTACAAATGCTAGTAAAGTTCGTGTCGTTTGTCAGATCATTTCTGTGTTCAGTCCTTATATTTAACAATATTAGCATGGGCTTCAATTGCGCTGGCTGTGTAGCCAATAGAGAAAGAAATTCCGAAAATAGTGATGATAATAGAAAAGGCACCGTATTTAGCAGGAAATTCTCTTGCTGACGATACACGCTGAGTGGACGTCAAAACGAGGCGAGAACATCAGTGACACTCAGCTGCGCCTCGTGTGCCACTTTTTTCGTCCTTACCGCATTTTAACATTATCTGTGATCTATCACAGAACAGAAATAGCAAGATGAAATCTGTCGTGATATTGCGTTACACGGTCACGCCACTGGGCCGATGAACATCTTTATATTCAGAAGACTTAGGCGACAACGAATACACACGTAGCGGCAGTCGAGTTCGCACAATAAACAACCCTTTTGAGTTCACAGAATCGTGACATGGTGTCAGGAGTGGGATCTGTTCACCCCTAAAGATGACAGAAGCAGCTGAAGCATCCATAGTTGTGCCACCAGCGCCGACTCAAGTTTTTATTCCCCCGTCAAATTTGCCCCCGCCGAAAGCGCTTAATTTTGACGACAATTTAGCCACCGCATGGAAATCGTGGAAAGCAGCGTGGCAGCGCTACGAAATCGCTACTGGTGTATATAAACAAGAGGGCATAGTTCGTGTGTCGACATTACTAAGCATTATAGGCGAGGATGGCGTCAGAGCCCACGATACCTTTATTTGGAACGAAGACGAAAACGCAGACGACATTTCACAAGTCCTGAAGAAGTTCGACGAATTCTGCATTCCTAGGACACAGGTCATATATGAACGCTATAGGTTCAACAACCGAAACCAGGAACCAGGCGAAAACATCTCGACGTATCTTACGGAGCTTCGAACGATCGCAAAAAACTGTGCACACGATACAATCACACCAGATGAAATTTTGCGTGACCGCCTCGTGCTAGGCATACGGGATGATCGCGTCCGCGAGAGACTTCTCCGTTTGAATGATTTATCTCTCCTACAAGCAGTTGACATTATTAAGTCGTCAGAACAGACCCAACAGCAAGTAAAGCTAATGGCTGGAGGAGACACTGCAGTTCATGCGTTACGGAAGGCGGGATCGGCAGAAAAACCTGAAGAAGAACGACAACTTAAGTCACAAGCATTTAGAAGACCGTCTAAAGAATGTGGAAATTGCGGAATGGTGCATGGACGTCATTGTCCCGCGTATGGAAGAACATGTTTTAACTGTGGGAGTATGAATCATTTTGCGAATAAATGTCGCGCTAATCCCCGAGGAGTGAAAAGTAGAGTTTCGGCGGTCCACGAAGCCGTCGACATGGGAAACGACCCCTACTACATTGGTGCTACTACTAGTAAGAGCAAAGGCCAGGAAAAATTGGCAGTGGTCAAACTCCACATTTATGGGCCAGATCCCAAGACAGAAGTCCAGTTTCAAATAGATACTGGGTCGCAGTGCGACATTCTCCCGGCCCAATTATACAAGCAAATCACTGGGGACACCCTCCTTCATCGCCTCAAACCATGCCAAAAGGAAATAGTCTCGTACACAGGGGATCGCCGCAAAATTGCTGGTAAAGCTACCCTGCCTGTGTGGTCCCGTGGACAGCGGAGGTCAATGGAGTTTAACATCTTAGACGGAGACTATCAACCGATTTTATCATTGAACACCAGCCTCAATCTTGGCTTTGTGAGTTTGCATAATTGTGACGTCCTAGCATTACACGTCAAGTGTCCCAAAGCCTCCTTGCTCGAAGAGTATGAGGACGTATTCGACGGATTAGGGGCCCTACCGGGAACATACAAAATAGCCATAGACGAACAGGCGCAACCAGTTGTCCACGCACCGAGGCGAGTGCCAGTAGCCTTGCGTCCATGCATCAAAAACAAGCTGGACGAACTTGTTGATCGTAAAGTTATTATTCCAGTAACAGAACCGACGCAGTGGGTATCCAGCATGTTGGCCATAGTGAAGCCAAACAAAGTACGCATCTGTATTGACCCGAGAGATTTAAATCGTGCCATTCGGCGAGAGCATTACCAGTTGCCGACTATCGATGAAGTGGCCTCCCGCTTAACAGGTGCCAAGAAATTTACTCTTTGTGACGCCAAGGATGGTTTCCACCAAATCCTCTTAGACGATGCTTCTAGTTTCCTGACAACGTTCAATACGCCTTTTGGGCGTTATAGATGGGCCCGCATGCCTTTTGGTATCTCAAGTGCGCCTGAAGTTTGGCAGCGACGCATGCATGAATTCGTAGAAAATTTAGAAGGAGTTGAAGTTATCGCTGACGACTTCCTCATCGCTGGATTTGGCGAAACTGACGCAGAGGTCAACTCGAGCCTTGAAAAGAACGAACGTGCGTTCTTCAAGAAATGCCGGGAGTGGAACCTCAAGCTCAACAAACTCAAGCTGAAAAGATCTCAAACCGAAGTGCGTTTCATGGGCCACCTCTTGACTCCTGATGGTCTAAAGGCAGACCCAGCCAAAGTTGAAGCTATTTTGGATATGCCACCGCCGACTGATGTGAAAGGCCTGAAGAGGTTTTTGGGGATGGTCAATTATCTGGCCAAATTCTTGCCACTCCTGTCCGACATGACAGAACCTTTGCGAAGGCTTGAGGACAAGGACGTCGAGTGGTGTTGGCTTGCACAGCATGAGAAAGCATTTACCACAGTCAAAGAATACTTGGCCAAGGCCCCGGTACTGAAATACTATGATGTTACTGAAGAAGTGACAATCCAATGCGATGCCAGCATAACGGGTCTAGGTGCAGTACTGATGCAAAAGGGTCAGCCCGTTGCCTTTGCCTCGCGAGCTCTGACCGACACCGAAACGCGTTACGCTCAAATCGAGAAAGAGCTCCTCGCCATAGTGTGGTCAACCGACAAGTTCAATCAATACATACTGGGACGCGAAGTTGTACACATCGAGTCTGACCACGAACCACTAAGGGCAGTTTTTACCAAGCCAATACACAACTCACCAAAGAGACTCCAGAGAATGCTGATGGCCCTTCAGAATTACTCCCTGGATGTGCAGTATAAAAAAGGGGAACTTATGTGGGTATCAGATGCACTGAGTCGAGCATACCGCAACACCACCGAAGCCTCCAAGCACGATACAAGTCTGATCTGTACACTTGCCGAGATAGATCATTCAGAAAACCTCTCGATTGCACCATACAGGCTCGCTGAATTCAGAAATGAGATTGCCAGGGACCCAGTGATGCAAAAGCTAATCGGAGCAATCAAGGGTGAATGGCCAGTGTCAAGGAAGTCCTGTACCCCTGAGCTGACGCCTTACTATGACAAACGAAGTGAGCTTATAGAAGACAAGGGACTAGTATTCCTGGGGGAGCGATTGCTGGTACCCCCTTCCCTGAGAAAAGAAATGTTGAAGCAAATTCACCGATCACATATTGGAATCGAAGGGTGTTTACGTCGCGCTAGGGAGGTCCTCTATTGGCCCCTCATGAATTCGGAAGTAAAGGACTTTGTTTCCAAATGCTCAATCTGCCAGTCGTACCAGCCAGATCAGTGCCGCGAGGAATTGCAACCGTATCCGATCCCGTCGCGTCCCTGGTCGATGCTAGGTGCCGATTTTTTTTGACCTTGGGCAACAACATTTCTTTGTCCTAGTCGACTACTGGAGTGGGTTCTTTGAAGTCCAGGAGGTTAAGGTGGCCACATCTGCTAGCGTGATAGCTGCGTGTAAAGTACAATTCGCCCGCCATGGGATACCAGACGTGCTTATTACCGACAACGGACCTCAGTTTACGTCATCGGTGTTCAGTGCATTCGTGAGAGAATGGCAGTTTGAACATAGAACTTCGAGCCCCCGTTACCCCCAGTCAAATGGCCGCGCCGAGAATGCCGTGAAGACCTGCAAGAACTTGATGACGAAAGCGAAAGCGGATGGGCAAGACCCGCTGTTAGCCCTTCTTGATTGGCGCAACACCCCAACAGAGGGTCTAGGAACATCACCCGTACAGAGACTGATGGGACGCCGCACACGCACTTTCTTACCAACCCATGAAACGCTCCTGCGGCAGCCATCACACCAGGAAACAGCCACCAAATTAGCTGAGCGCAAGAAAAGACAAGCTAAACAATACAACAAAAAGTTTCGCCCTTTAGAGGCACTAAAGTGTGGACAGGCCATCAGGATGCGGCTTCCCGGAAGGGAGGAATGGAGTCTGGGGACCTGCATGAAAGCCTTGGGGAACAGGTCTTATGAAGTTGAAGTTTGCGGCAGGCGATACCGACGCAACCGTCGGCAACAGCGCCTGACCCCGGAAACAGCACCACCTATGAGTCTGGTAGAACTAACTCCGCCCGAGTCTACCCTCAAACCGGCGCCAAATCTGACAGAGCCAGGACCTCCTCCACCGGAGTTCCATGGCGAGACCAAAACAGAGAGAATGCCACCTGAAAATGAGATGGGAACTGAGCTTGAGCCACAAAGGATTGAAACTCGTCGATCAGAACGCAGACGTCGACCGCCTTTGTGGCATCAGGATTACCATATGAACTGAACATTGAATGATTGAGCCGCTAAATAGTTGTTGGGTTCTGTTTCTATCTTTTTATGATTTCAATGAAGAACAATGTTTTATCGATTTTATGTGATTTGAACAGTGATCGAAACCGAACATTAAGTATTAATTAACTTTTGAAGATAAACTTTGTAAAAAGGGGAAGATGTCGTGATATTGCGTTACACGGTCACGCCACTGGGCCGATGAACATCTTTATATTCAGAAGACTTAGGCGACAACGAATACACACGTGGCGGCAGTCGAGTTCGCACAATAAACAACCCTTTTGAGTTCACAGAATCGTGACAAAATCTATTTGTTAAAAATAACACAGAAGATTCAGTAGACCCAAATTAAAGTTTCCCAAAAGCTATACCGTCACGGGCGTTGCTATTGTTCGGTTTGCTAGTGGCATTTACGTCATCAAATATTGCCACTTGAAAATCTTTCGCTTTGCACGAGAGCTGATATAGGGTAGGCGTAGATGGCTGTGGGAAGCCAAAAAACTAGACTAACCTTGAGGCTAGCTTTTACGTTTTAACTTCAACAATATAAGCGATGTTAAACATTTTATAATAAACAGAATAGAATTTAAGTAATTCTCATTAAAGTATAAAAGGTATGTATTTGAAAAGATGTAGTGAATGACTAATTCAAACAACAAATCGTTTGGAGAGGTTAGGAACTGTTAAGTTTAAGCGCAAACAAAGAAAAATTATCTAAATGTTTATCAAAGTTTATTTAACATTTTTCACGCCCATACGTGGGTATTTCTTTAACTTTTAAGCTTCTGCTTCACCACTCTGAGCCATCTAAGTGAATTCCTCTTTCTCTCTGTGCCTTTAACGCCTGAGTTATGTTCTAACCTTGCGTTACTCGGATAACCTGTGTTGCTCTAGTTGCTCTAGTTGCTATCTCTCTTTCTGCTGATGCTTATCTTGCGCTAAGTGATCAAATCTCTCTAGATTTTTTACACAATGGACATCTGCTGCCGCTACGCTAATTTAGGCGGGAAGGTCTTACAATGATGCGACAACAGAAACAACAACATCGATTCTTGATTGATACCCAGCATTTTATTTCCTTTCTAGATCATATATATGAGAGACGAAAAGAGTTCTGACTACCATCAAATAATCTAATGGAGTTAGAAAATCAGGGCGGCTATTCTTAGGATCACAGTGATATATCGTTTAAGGGTCCAGCCAGGCATTTAGAAAAGCAGGAGCGCACTCGCACTCGCGACGCGTTCAGCCCACAATAAGTAAAAC
Organism: Pocillopora verrucosa; assembly: GCF_036669915.1. Lineage (NCBI taxonomy): Eukaryota > Metazoa > Cnidaria > Anthozoa > Scleractinia > Pocilloporidae > Pocillopora > Pocillopora verrucosa. Next base: position 28,096,043 of record NC_089314.1, on the reverse strand, counting down.
AACAACAACCAAAAATATTAATTATTAACTTATTGACTGAGTGCGGTTGTACTGCCGAACGGGAAAATATTTGGCTCTTAGTCATAACTTTCGAACCTCGCTGCGCTCGGTGTGTACGCAATGACCTCGAGCCACTGAAACAATTTATCTCATGACCACTAAGAGTGAATAATTTCGAAAATTTTGTTTCAACTTAAATGAAACACGATGGACGTGTGCATGGGTGGTAAGCGCCAAAAAGGTTCACTTTTCCTTTATTGTTTCGAATCATAACAGGAATCTCACAATTCATCGAAAAGTGCATTTCTGATTTCTTTTTTATTCTAGTCTGTAACAACAACGAACATAAATAATGCTTTTGTTGTTTTTGTTTTGACTTGTCAGATGGCTTTTTCTGCACCGGCTCTCGTCAACCCGTCCGCTGACTCACCGTTAGCTTTCCTATGAGATAGGATCGCAGGCCGGAGGGGTCATAAGATAACACGTCATCATTATATGTACTTAATGACTGAGTGGGTGGGCTGGACCGAAAAATATATATTTGGCTCGAGGATATGACGTACGGACAGAGCACTACGACTCGGGCAATTTTAGGAAAACTTTGAAAATACAAGTGAAATTAATTAATCCTTAATCGCCCTCGGGCCCATGCAATTACATGTACAAAGCAATTATAACAAAGGATTCATACATTTTTTCTTATCAGTTTGTAACTCTTAAGTTACCAATTGATTTTAAAATTTCAATTTCAAAATTTGCTGAGTACTACGGATAGCAAGTAGGGTTTTGGTGGTAATTAGCCGCCACATCTCTTCCGTAGAGTTCAAATTGCCCATTTGAGATTCTTGTCTTTCTTGGTTGTATGAAACTTTAACCAAGTTTTTTTTCTGTTTTATAGGTTTAGAATATTCCATAGAGCGCTTGATGCTAAAATGAAGGACGCAACAAGGGCGGGAGTCACTCTTAAAATCAAGAAAGAAGAGAAGGTGCCGGTCGCAGAAAATGAAGAACAAAAGTTCTGGGAATTGGGACTTTTAAGTTGTAAGTCAGTCAAATCACTGCTTCTTACAGTTTATTATTATAACGGGAAGTTATTTGGGCTTCGTGGCGGTTAAAATAGAAATATAACTGTAGCAAATTTTGATGTTGGTTTGAATTTCATCCGTTTCGAAGAGGACTTTTCACGGTGGTCTTACCGATTTAAAATACGAACCACGCACAGTAGAGCATGTTTGCGGGGACCTCGCAAGAGGGAGGGGTTGGGAGGGCTTACAAGCAAACATTTGTTAGGTAGTATCTATTGTTATTTTAGGGCAGAGCTCCAGGTTGGGACATCAATGGATTATATTACAAACGAATTGGTTCTTGAATGTTTTCACAGGTAGCATAGTGTGCAGTATTATGTTACATGTATATGAAACCATGCGGTTGACTGAGTAATTATGTAATCCGTAAGAAACATCAGACGAACTTAAAATAAGTAAAAACACACCTTGCTTTTCCTAAAAATATTTCAAAATACAGATGACGTGAAGATAACCTAATCAATATACGAGTTTCTCTCTTCCCAACCTGTCTGCTTTTTAGTCTTTATTTTTCTGTATAAACCATTTGTCTGACTGTTCGCAAATCTCTTTCTCCTCCCCGTGCCATCTCACACCAGAGAAAAAAGCGCCCAGAAGATGAGATTGTCTTTTAGTCTGCTTATGGCCATCGTCGAAATTTAAATTTCCCATCCATCTCTTTCTGACCGCTCTCTACCTTGCCCTTGCTTTTTCACTCTGTTTGTTCGGATTCGCCATCAACATGAATTCACTGTATTATCTCTGTTATTTTCTAAGGGCCCTAAACCATCAAACCGCTCATCATCTTTTTCTCAGCGTGAGTCAGATCTATTATCCACAGATCACTCCTACAGTCGCGCAAACATGGGGTTTGGGGTGAGGTACAATTACTAGCAGTCACTCTACGAGGGGATTGTTAATCATATTTCATATCTTAAAGCCCTGGGCCCGGAGAGGGAGAAATCAACCTTCCCCAGGCCAGAAGTAACGACGGGCTGAAAATAACGTGTGGTACTGGGAAGGAAAAAGGGTCAAATGGTTCTTCTTCAGCAAGATCTGTAGCATCCAAAGTAGCGTGTTTAATTAAGAAAACTAGCCGTCAAAATTTGTACATGAAATAAATTATTCAAAACAGTTTTCTACCTCGCTGGTGATCATTTGAATTCTTTTCTCATTTCTTTCTTTTATGCATTAATAAACACTCACACTGAAAGAATTCGTAAAAAACGCCTACGATCGTCAGAACAAGCCAGAATGATTTTGCCTCGAAATTTTGTCTCCGATAGCAAGAACACTTTAATGCCACTTTTCACGAAAAAGGTCCAAAGAGCTTTGCAATGAAGCCGCAGCAATTGCGTGAGTTGACACTGAGAAGATCCCATGAACATACCCTTGCCCTGATTGGTGTTATAATTATTTTGGTTTGGCCCAAAAGTCATTCGACTTGTTAACTAGTTCTTTCAAATGTTCTTTACTAAAGAGAAACTTATGAAAAGACTCTTCGAAATTTCAAAATAATCAGCAATGCTAATAGCTCTCTCCCTGAGAAGGTATTCATATAACCACGCATTGCTATAACAGTCAAGGGTTCTTGAGAGTTACCATGAAAACAGAAGTTGAGCCGTGTGTTGTGCCTCCTCCTTTTTTCTCCCCGCCCCTCCCCCCCTCTTGCCGGGTAACTCACATGGACACACCGGTCGACCCGGATGAAAAAGTTAATGAGCAAAGCGTCTTACTTGTCAGTTTTTTTTTTTTTTTAAACCAAACACTTTTTCCTTCTTTCGTCTTTTCTGGGTCTACTTTGAACACTCTTCTCCTTCATGACTTTCGTGTCTTTTTTCAGTGGAACGGCTGACCCCCGAATGCTAGGTACAAATAATAAATATTTAAATTTGTAACTCTTTGAAGTGGTTCGACTTGGGCCACCAATTACCCCGGGCTCGCGTAAAGATATATCGGTGAAGAGAATGGTGTCAATCGTTAAGGTCAGCTGAGATGAGTCCCTCTTACCCAAACAGATAAACGGAACTTCGATTGGGCCAATCAAAATAGTCCCAATCATATTTATCAAGTGGTGCGAAAATTAAACGGTCGACTGCACTACATTTTTAATTATACAGTCGATCGATTTTCCAACGCATTTCGCCCTGTTCAACGTTCTTGCGAGAATATGTCGGGAAACAGGCAGTTTACTTGGCAAGAGCTTGCCAGTATGAATCTGGAACATAATGCACACATCGCAATTAACGGGAAGGTAAGAAAGGCATCGAGTTTTTTACTACGTTATTTCGCTAAAACTTCAATTACGTGCATACGATATCTTATGGATTACGAGGGACACTGATAGTTTGCTGCTGCAGTACATCCCTAAAATGGGGTTCGGAAATCATTTTGATTTAATCGGTCAAAATGAAAGTATTGCAGTTGGATGTTTGCAAAGTTTTCTTAAGAGCACTGTCGAACGAGTTTTGATCATCACTTCTGAATATTTAACACCTTATGGTTGATTGAATTCAAACCCTAAACCTTAACCCTAACCCTGGTGAATATTAATCACCCACACTGAATGAAGCATTTGCATGTCCGCAAGCTAATGAACCATCAAAACATCATGATATTTGCTAATGTTTTGCTGGACCCAAACTTGCGACGAAGAACGGACTTTTACAAGAAAACAAACAACAGAAAACAAAAGATGGAGTTGAATTTGCTATACAGGCGAAGTGATTCGTTAAGACATCAAACAATCAATGCAATCAGGAACTGCTTTTGAAAGCTGTATTGTATTTCCTAATAATTGTTTTAATAGTTCTGCAATATGCAAATAACAGCAAATGTGACGGAAAAGAGGGAATAAGGTGAACGCATACAGAGACACGCTAAACAATAGGCTGCAGTGAGAGAAAAGTCAATAAGGCATGTTTTTCGGTTAGCTCTGTGCCATTTCTTTGTGAAGGAAAATTTTTTACCGTGTTGCTAGCAGCACACTAGTTGAGATAAAGGCTTGAGCATGCTACACAAAAGCTGTCGTGCCAGCCGTTGTTTTGCCTTTCAAATATTCGCACATCCATGAGACTGATGCCATGTCATTGCAAGCGTGCTCGTGACAGCACCTCTTTCCTTTTTTTCCGAAGTACTGGTCTGTGTTTGTACAACCCTCTACAGTGTAGAGGGTTACAAACACAGATCAGTACTTCATAGTCAATGAAAATCTTTATGAAAAGATTCTAAGTATCTGATCTGTAATTTATGTTTTTATTTTTATCCTCTCATTTTTTTCAATCAATTTAATCACATCTCTAAGTTGTAATAAAGTATAATAAATTGCGATTTGCCTCTGTGATTAAACCAAGGGTCGATCGGGGAATTTAAAGCCTCTTTTATCGAGGTGGTCCACCATCACGGCTTTCGGCAATCGCGACTTATTGTGCGACTCTCTGCTGGAAAGTTACACACAGTCCAATTTCATACACCAGCAGAACTCCCGGCTGTTACAGTCGTAAAGTGAGCTGACACGCATTGACTCTTAAAATGTCTCAGGAATGCCTCATAAACACCGGATGAAATTTTGGTGTTTTGCTTCTTCACACGGAAGAGAAGAAAGAAGAAGAGATATAGGCGTACGTGTTAACACTCAATGTTATGGATGAACGTCTTCAAACATATTGCTTATGCACAATCCGTTATAAACGTCGCATTCACATTTTCGTGGTCGCTCTTATGGTTATGGTCTTTGTACGAAAAGACCTTTTAATGGTGACTTACTACACTAAACTGATCTGGAAGGGGAATTGGATTTCAGCGAGGAAAAGTAAATTGAGTAGGTCACGAAATAGATGTTTCAAGATAACTCAAAAGCGTAATGGAGTCATCTTGCTTATTTCACGTGTACGCTTGGCAATTCAAATGATAATTTTTATGCTCAAAATGCTTTGATATTGATTATTAACAGCTCGTTCTTCACTGTATTTTGGGGTCTGCTGACTCGCTGAACTTAAGAAGTTAAACTTTTGGCCCCGAGGGTAGGATGTACAGCACGCATCCAAATCACGCAAATTATATGTTTGATTGAATTCTCGTTTCTTATCTTCTTTCTAAGGTTTATGATGTGAGTAAATTCCTTGCTCGTCACCCTGGTGGTAAAGATGTCTTGTGTATGGCAGCAGGAAAGGATGTTACCATTGTTTTTCAGTCGTATCATGTCTTCAGCGACGTTCCACCCAAGTAAGCTGTAATGTTGCAATTGAAATAAAATATATAATAAGCTCAACTGTCTTCAAGGAGATGCAAATAAAATCTCGGAGTTATTGCTTTACGAAACATTTGTTACAAAGTAATTAAGCTTCCCATAGTGTTCAAATGAACGTTAATTATCATGTCAACTCCTATTTTCATGACGGAATATTTCCTAAAGTATCTCACAAATATTCGCTCTTGCTGAGGCTAGTCCCAGCTGATACCTTTGTACAAAAATAGTGGGGGTGCTGTTACTGTTCTTTCCAGCTTCAAACACAGATTTTTCTCTCACTTAAGGCGTTCAGGACTGAGCTCCCATTATTTTTCTTGCGATGAAATGTTCAGCGTTGCAAGCGGAGTCATTAAATTCCTTCATTATGTCAGGCAAAACGTGATCAGCATTGACAGAAGGTGCGACACCATCCACAAAATCACAAAGAGTTCTTGTGGACTGTTATTAAAAAAGGTACATCTTACAGGATCAGTTATCCTCCATCCATGGCCAGATTGGTTTAAATCTTCGAGTGGCTTTCTCGCACTCTTTTTAGCCCTTTCCTATCTTACCAAGCGAGATGCGTGGTCCATTATGCTTAACTGACATCAGCTCCAAGAGCTTAAATCCCAGTGGTTTATGTGTATCACTCTCAAGTAAGCCAATAAAAGCTTATGGAAAGAGTATGTCGAAGAGATTCTGCAATGTCCAAACGAAGCTTCGGCGACATGTCGCGAACATAATCAATTAACCGTGTAAAGTACACGGAGTGTAACATCTTTAAAATGATGTGGCGACATGGGTGCGGCTTTTACGTCAGAGAAACACCAGTCTTGCATCGTGATGGCAGTTTTTCCTTATCTAGCAATCTAATATAGGGCTGCTATTAACAGGCATGTTGTCATGATGACTCTGTGTTTTCTTCCTAGAATGCTAGACAAGTTCTATGTTGGTGAGTTGGTTTCCACGCAGTATCCCACTTTCCCAGAACCAGGGTAAGTTAAAGGTTAAACCGCGGTCAAGGAAAATCTGTACCTATAAGAAAAGAAAGAGCAAACAGAATAGCACAAAACTTGATGGTGATAAATCTTTCCACTTTATGAGGAGGGGGAGCACCCGATATGCCAGTAACCACAGATGTTCTTGGTGTCTTTTTTTTGACAGGGCTTTTTACAACACAGTAAGAGAAAGAGTACGGAACCATTTCGAGGACACAAAACAGGTAACGACGCAGTTGCGAAGACTTTATATCGAAGTAAATGTTGCAGACATAGAAATTGTCTGAGAGGAAATTTGTGCTGATCCGTCAAGACAATCCATTGCTCTAAAATAATTGCTCTCTGCAGCCCTTTAAAAGCCCTGTGACAGCCCTCTGACAGTCCTTTTCAGAAGTACCTTGAAGCATTTTTTGGCCTGGAAAATTAGCCTAGCATCTCTACCAAGAAGATTCATCTTTCAGCAGAGTTACAAAAAAATATGAAAGGCTGGGAATATTGTGGAAAAGCTATGTAGGAAGATGAGATCTGATCATGATGTTGATAGCAATTCAGTACTTAAAAAGAGAGTCCTCGAACTCGTTTTTGAGTTACAGGCTCATAACGCTGAAATAAGAGATGACGTTTTATAGGTCTCGACTGCTCATTGCTTGTTAAGAAATAATCGGGCATAATTATTCTAACGAAAAACGAAAGCAGTAAGAGGCAATGATCCATGATAGAAATGGAACTTGGTAAAAATGCGAAACTACTTTGCAAGAGTTGCTGGTTCAAATTAAAACGTTTCCTTTCATTGCTCTCGCTGTTGAAAATACCGGCGCCACAGCTTACGAGCGACAAAAAAATTGTTGTGTTTTCAGTCTTCTTAGAAACGGTCATTTTGATATCTTGGTGGCCTGATAGTCTTGGCTTGAAATCCAGGCCGAGAAACCTGGGCCCACGCCATGTGATGTGTTCGTGGGCAAGTCACTTTACTCTCACGGAAACCTTCTCCAGCACGACCAAAGATCAGAGTTACTTAGCGAAATCCTGAGTTAGGCGGACCAGCCTTACATTAAAAGGAAGTGTGAAGTCTGCTTGTCTCTTCATACAAATCGGTGTAAGCTCCCTCTAGACGGGCAAAAAACTCGTTAGCCTACCTAACTTCTTTAGTTAGCCCTTCCAAATCAGGCAAACAGATCACCCATCTCATATTAACTACGACATTCTCAAAACCAACAATTTCAGGTAATGGAAAGAAACTTGGATTTCAAAGAGTTGTTTGTAGAGTTCTCAAATGACTTTTGTTTCTATGCATTTGTGATAGGATCCAAAGATCTCGGGATGGATGTGGTTGAGGTACTTTCTCGCGGCAGCGATGACGATCATTCTTTGGTTTGTACAGGTAAGGGTTTTTACTCATAGATTTTTGATCCTGCAGTCATTATTATTCTTGTTATCGTTATCATCTACTGAACGAGTGGAAGAATTTAAAATAGACGGATACTGACATGGAACACATATGGCTAAAGTTTGAGGAAGTCCACGTAACTAAATTCTCAGTTTGGATGAAATTGTCATCGATAGTGGCTAGATCTATTGGTCCTTGATTTTTCTTGAACTGCTTGTGCTGAATTTTTTCATTTAGATATTCTTGTCCACACAAAATTTCTTCTTTGCTTGTGTTGCGGGATTTTTCCATGGATGGTTCATTGCCTTAGGAGCCATATTCAGCTCTCACGATGCAAGGTAAATAAAAGACACGCTGTAAAGCAGTCCCTTAAAAACCAAAGGAGAACCACAAGGGAGAGACCACACCACTATTAATTATGATAGGCCATCACTGAATACAAAATAGGTTCTTTCACCACGAACCCAAATCACAGTAAAGCAGAAACCGCTATCTTCTCTAAATATATTTTGAAGCCAAGCTAAGCAACAATGGCTCTATATCGTTTTCTCGCAGTAGCATTACTCTGCTGAAAAAATCAGCTACGACTATTTGGTGACGGGTTATTTGTCAAGTGATCATTCATAAAGTACTCTAGACCGCTCTGGAAAAGGAAAAGTGATTCTGGCGGTAGACATACGTTACCTTTAGAAAATTCTAAACGGTTCTAAGCCTTGCGGTAAAAAGTTTTAATCATATTGTTGGATTTATAATTTTTAAAATTTGTGAAACGCCTTGTTCACAGTTACTCTCCATAACGTAGGGAATTTCAGCAAAATATATATTTTTCAAGAATTCTAGAACTGTTAACGCTATATGTACATGAAATAGTTTTGCTCAGTTCGGCTGCAAGCTGGTTTGAATGTGGGCCTCATTTGCCTAATTTGACAAATCGGAACATTTAATTATATCGACTTCCACTCTTGAAATCTAATGGATATTTCTTTTCATGTTATGTTTCAGCCATTTTTCTGTGACAAGTAATCCTCTTGTATGGAGACTGGTTGGCCATGTGGTTGACTTTATAAATGGAGGGTCATATTACGTTTGGGTATTTCAGGTTAGTACTGAAAGTTTATATATAAGCTCGAAGGTTGAGCTTAACTTGAAGGGCCGGTCATTTTAACAAATTTTAGCCGTTGTTTAACCGCGCTCTAAGCCATGTTGAATTTGGTCGAACTTTTTATCAAAACGTTTATATTTGTGAGCAGTGTCAAGGGAGCCGAAAACTAATAGTGGAAGGAGATTCAGTTAATTAAATCAACCCTCCTATAGAGAATCCCTGAGGCTCTCTGCTTACGTAAAAACCGCGGTTTGGGTTAGACCTCGTCTGAATAACCGGCCTAAAAGTTTTCAAGTTAGAGCTGTCCGGGTCGTGACTTCAGTTGTTGTGACACCACCCTTAAAATCACAGAGGTTCCTTTTTGGTTCAACCCACGTTGCCAAACATGGCTCTCATATAATTTTAGACTGGTAGTTTCGAAAAAGGTTCTTTAAAAACATACTCCCAAAAATTGTAATTAGCAGGCATGCTTTAATTACGCATGGCTCGAGGCATGGTTCTATCTAGGAATGAATTTAGACCTCAATACATTTTTGTCAATTTTTTTGGAGGGAGGGGGGGGGGGGCAAAACGGACTCCATCGAGTTATTTTTTACGATCTCTACTTTTTCGATGAAGATAAGACAGTTGACGATTTTGAAGAAGTATTATTTACTAGATTTATAGTTAGTATAATGATATGAATTCTTATTACTCAGCATGTATTTGGTCATCATCCGTTTACTAACATCGATGGGGTCGATCCTGACATCAGCACAGCAAAAGAAGTAATCATTTGATATTAAGACTATCATGTGCCTTGTTTTGAGTTCATTGTTGAGTTCCTGATATATCGTACTTCTAATTTTATACAATAACAGAATAGTGAAATCACTTATTTTCCGAATAGCATGCTAAATGTAATTTTTGTCAGTTTAGCTTATTATCTGGGAAAGAAAATAAATTAAATTTGATCATTCAGATTGTTACAAAGAAATTCTGATTTCTTAGCGTTTTGAACAAAATAAATATTGGTTTGAACTACTTAAAGGGGTAAAAGTTACAGCGTTTGACTACAAAAGGGAAGCAAATTGCTTTTATTTCTAGGGGTACAAATTAAGAAATTTGAGAACAATTTTGATTACGCGTCACTTGAATAAATAAGCGACGTTGACTTCCTTCAATACCTCGATTGTAAGTTGTGAGCAGTTCATGGCATGCTCTTTCAAACTGCAAAATGGAAAGAAAACTTTTTTAACGTTATCAACATAGATAAAGCGTATTTGGACATAGCATCATGATAGAAAGCCAAACTTTTTAAACACATAGGGCCCTGATAACGTTTAAGACCTGTATCATTAACAAATGGTGTTCAATTCTCAACAGAAGCCGGATATGAGACGAATCAAATGGAGCCAGAATTGGTTGCCTCGATACTTTAACCAGCATGTATATATGCCTTTAATATACTGCTTGGTAAGTTAATGAATTACGTTTCAGAAGGCTTCCGTGAAAGTTATTTACTTGCGCTCACGTTTCTTGAGACAAGGAGTGTCTTTTGATTAAGGCATTCAGTGGATCCAAACCTCAGTTATAACGAACATATTACTAAGAGTGTTTCAAACTGTCTATTTGAGTAAAAACAAATCAATAGAATTAAGCATCTTTTAGATAGGAAAACGCTGTTGCTACTTATAACTGCCTTCGTTTTGAGTAAATTATTATATTGCCCAAGCGTCTAGAGCAATAGTAACATTAACAAATTACAAAAAGTTTAAAACTTTGTTGGACGAATTGTTCTGGGACTTAAAAAATATGACCATATCTCCGAAGGACTAAGATCATCGAATTGGCTCCCTATTAAAGATAGACTTACTTTGAATGATGCAACTATGGTTTTCAAGTGCGTAGATAATCTTGCTCCAGATTACCTTGCAAATAAGTTTAGGCTACGTTTTTGTGTTCATGGCAGGCAAACTCGATCAGCTAGTACCCTGGATATACCTTTTTACCGCCTTTCAACTGGTCAGAGGTCTTTTGCTTATAGAGGACGAAACTGTGGATCTCATTAAGCAGCAATCTTGTGTGTTTAAAATGTTCCAAGAAATTTAAGTGTCAATTTACTGAGCTGCTATTAGGTTTACTTCATTATTCAATAATTTTATTCTTCTGACATATACATTTAGCTATAGCTATAGTTTTATATTCTTTAATTTTAGTTTATTTCTTTTAACCATTTGTATTGATGCTGAAAAACCCATTCAGGGAGCTTCAATAAAAATCTGTAACTGTATCTGCATGAACGCTATGCCTCTTTGTTTGTAACAGCTGGGCTTCAAGACTTATCTTCAGGATTTCACTACATTCATATCCCTGAAAAACAGTGAGTTCAGGACTTCGCTTAAATAAATATTGTTTTTAATTTTTCCTGAATATGGCATATTATTAAGAAATATGCTACTTGTTAAAAAAAATACCTTGGATGATTTTTAGGGGAGGAACAATCTCTTTTAACTTGAGCGCAGGCGAGAGAGCGATTTTAATGGTAAGCTAGGATTCAAAGTGAAAAAAAGACCAAACAGTCGGCCATGATAAGTCAAAAGAGATGTGTGGGGGAAGGGGGCTCCTACAATCCCCACTTTCGCTCAAATTCAAGGTGGCAGCACATTTCGGGTCGATCATAACCCGTTTACTGCAATTGGTATTTCCTTTTTGGCCGTCAACTGATGCAGAAAACTCGTACTGTTTCGTTGAAACAGACTCTTATTGGCTATCTCAGATAAAATGTACTAACATTGATAATTTTACAACATATTGATTTATCGTTCTGTTCAATTTTTTTTCAGGTACCATGCGGCTCAATCCACCCTCAAAATCTCATGTTATTTTATTCTTTAGTGGAAAACTTTTCTTTTTCATGCACAAGGTGATACTTCCCTGGATGTTGCTCTCATTTTGGAAAATGGTAAGCTTCTGTTTGTTTATTACTCTTAACTTAATCTATATCTCGTCACAAGCTGAAGTTACCTAGCTTAGCTATTGGAGATAAAGTGAGAATGAAGAGCGTCGACGAAAAACTGCAATGGCACAATGACAATCTAAGACGCGTAGGGACACTATCTTTGAATCCGAGAGATTAGGAATTCAGGACTTAGAGCCATCGATTTCATGACGCAATTGATTAAAGGAAACGAAAACAAGTGGCAGTCGTGAAATTGTTAAAACTTGTTATATTAAATATTCAAAATAAATGCGAAAATATTTGCAAATTAAGTTTTCCGATTGAGTGTGCTCTTGTGGCTGGGTAAACTTGTACAATGTAGGCGGACAAAAAGCAGCATCAGGGAACTTGGACAACCTTTAGTTAGATAGATCTCGAAAGGGCATTCTTATGGTTGTAGGACTTTTTGTCGAAACGGTGCAATCAACCTGTCCCTTGCTAACTCTCATTTGTATTTCTTTTTCTTCAAATGCTAGGCTGCTCTTTTGTTTCTCGCTGAGATAGCAACTGGTTACTGGTTGGCTCTTATATTTCAGGCATCTCATGTTGTTAGTGAGGTATGTGTTTGAAGGTGCTCTACAGATTGAAGTTTTATTTACATGAAACGATACGTATGGCTTTTATCGTCGTGATATCGTTATTGGAGAGCAAGAATACCACGGCCGCTCGGGTAACTTTAGTTAAAAACCTGGAAAGAGAAGAAAACATCTGAAAATTTGACTTCACATACCACCATATCTTTAAGTTAAAATCTGAAGATTTTTCCATTTCTGTTTAAATATGTTTCATTTTCGGGGGATAGGTTCGTCTTTCATTTCAGCTGATGCTTCACCAAGGATAGGTATTTATCGCCACCTAACGTCATATCATTAAGACACAAGCAATCTTCTTCACCTGAAACTGAGAGGCTAAATTTGTGCTGTTACTAACAAACTTTTCAGGTTGAAACATAAATTTTTTTAAATATATTTTTTCTGATCGTGCACCACCTCGTAATTTACAACTACATCTGGTTTAAATGAGGTATAACAAATGCGATCGCACACTAAAATCATCCATTCCCCTTTTTCTGTTTTAATGTCCAGGTCGAATGGCCTCAGCCTGATGAAAAAGGAGTAATGAAAAGGGATTGGTACGTATCTTCTCTCTGTTAACCTGTTAACGAAGAGATGAGGCACATTTCAACAATATTGGTGACTGTTAATAACGCTCACCAGAGACTTTCGTGTTATCTTTAAGGGCAGAGCTTCAGATCGAGTCAACATTGGACTATGCAACAGACAGTTGGTTCTGGAATGTTTTTACAGGTGATGTATAGGATCCTTCTAGTTAAGAGAGTTGTAAATAAGGTTTGTCTGCACGAGTTTTTGTCATCCCATTTGGCTGGCTGTTTTTTTGTTTTGTATTGTTTTGTTTTGTCCCTGAAACCTCCTTTGTTTGTAAGAGTGTGAGCAAAAATGTTCATATCGGGCATCTAGGGCCTGGTCAATTACCTTTGATTCTATTACACATCAGACAAAACCCTTCCAGTAGTTATTTCGCGAGTCATGCCCGGTATACACAGTCTAGATTCTTTTACGGTTTCCATTCATCATTTGTGTCATTCAGTGCCGTCTATGTAATATAAGACAGTCTCATGCGGGAGCTTAATCATGCACATTTAACATAACCAACCAGTCATCCTTTCCCCTATTTCCAGGAGCTCTCAATCATCAAACAGCCCATCACCTCTTCCCGGGCGTGTGTCAGTTTTATTATCCTCAGATTACCCCCATCGTCCGTGAGACGTGTAAGGAGTTTGGGGTGAGGTACAACTACAAGGAGACTTTCTTTCAGGCGCTTGGTGCTCATATTTCACATCTGAAAGTACTTGGACAAGAGCAGGACAGACCAATTGTCACCAGGCCTGAAGTAAAGGCGGGGTGAAAACTGAATGTGGGCTGCTGAGGTTTTCATAATTGATCTATAGAGCAAGCAAGTTTTTTTTTTTTTTGGCGACTTGACTTAGCTAGGTGATTTGGTTTTAGGGTAATTTTCAATTGTGTCGAAGGTGATCCGAGATGCATTGATTTTGCTTTGATTCTAAAAAATTATTGGATGATGTTTTTTCTCGATATCCAGAAAAATCAAGGTCGAGGTAGGGGTTATCAGCCTCAGTCTTCGGCTGATAACCCTTACCGAGAACAGACATGAAGCATACAAGCTTGGAGAAGAGTACGCTGTCCTAGTGGTACTCAAATATCACTGCGCGCCAACCTTTCACTTTCGGGAGTCTGCCTTTAAGGTTAATTGTAAGTATAGTTGAGTTAGTGATGAATTAATTGAGCGGTCCAATTGCAAGCTTGACGAGTAGACTTTCGGATTAACACTCAAATCGAACTGTTGATGATCAATAACGTTGGAGAATTTTTTCATTTGTAACTAATATAATGATTTTGTTACTAAATTAAAGTTGTTTCTATGATGAATGAGGTGTGACAAAAATCTACTGTCCTGTGGTAATACCTTTGCGAAGAATGTGCTCTCTAGAGTGCTTTCCATTAAATTTAGCACGATTGTTAACTATACACAGGGCATAAACGACGAAATTATAAGGTGGGGTCAGTGCTTGATTTCGTGACCGAGTGTGCCCATTATTCTAAGGTTTTTTTTTCCTTTGCACTGACTTTTGAGCTAAATGTTCTAAACTTAAACCACATAAAAAAAGTTGCTTTAATATGGCAACAACAGTGTTTATCGCTGAAATCTGGAGTCTATCACTCCCCGACGCACATCCTTTACGAAACGATACAACAAGTCAGAAGACACAAGATCATCTTAGGTCCAACACAGTTGGTTCCACTCGAGCCAGAACTAGTCTGATACTGGCGTGACACAACATATTATTTAACACACAACCTAAAATCACGTGGTCGACCTGGCTTGCTCTCTCGTGACTCCAGCAGTCTTGGGCATTTTCTTACTGGAGCTGTCTTCTAGTTCCTTGGCTTTGTAATAGTGAGGCGCTACCTCCAGTAGCCATTTGTTTTCGATCTCTATGATCTAGTAAGAAAGTATTCATTTCAGCTTCTGGTTAAATGCCAGCATGCTCCTGAAGGCGGCAAAGCTAGCTTGTTTCTTGGGATTGGAAACGTCAAACGTACTATAAAAGACTTACGGGAGATAGCTACTATGGGTTGGAAGCACGACTTTTCGAACAGTTATTGACGCAATGGTCTGACAAATCAGGGTTTTACCTAGGAAGGCAGGCTAATTTTGCCTCGTATTTTTCATGAGCTTCAAGAGATCGATCAACTTTTTTTCCGTTCGTTCCTGGTACTACAAGAAAAGCGCTTCAACCGACCAAAAGCGTCCGTTCAGTTTCAATTTCGTGCTCGTTAATAACTCTTACATCAAAAGGCTAAGATTTCCTAGCAAACCAAGATTTTTTATCAGATATGTTCCACTCCAATCGTTAGTATGTTGACCTTCCTTAATTTTCCGCACTGCACAGACCTATTTGCAGCAAAAAATATCTTGGATGTAAGAGAGAGAT
Source organism: Pocillopora verrucosa (assembly GCF_036669915.1). Lineage (NCBI taxonomy): Eukaryota > Metazoa > Cnidaria > Anthozoa > Scleractinia > Pocilloporidae > Pocillopora > Pocillopora verrucosa. Next base: position 28,080,749 of record NC_089314.1, on the reverse strand, counting down.
ACACACATGATGTACACACATGATAACGATGATATAATTATCGCGTGATTCTTGGTGTTCAGATTCGGGAGCGGGACCTTCCCTACCTGTCTCATGAACTCCTTAGTGGTGAACACAAGCTCGTGGTAGATCACCCATCTGGGCTGGTCCTGGAACAGACTGCTGTTCGGGTGAATCATGACTGTCTGCAAAGAAGAACAATTAAAAAAAAAAGATAACAAGGGGTCTTGAGATTCCTGCTGTCTATACATGTATTTCACCACACTGAAAAGGTAATCCAGTCCATCACACGCTACCAATCTAATTCGTTAATACCACCCGTACCCATTCGTGGGGATAAAGAAAAAAAACATGGACGCCGTTGGGAAGTGATTTTCCCGCGCGCTGGTTGACCCCTGATCACTGATCCTTAAGCTAAGACATCAAGCGAACAGTAAACGACACGTCACCCATTCATGCTCTCTTCTCATGCGTCTCAGGAATTTCTACGAAAGTGAACTTACCTGCGTAATAAACTCCTGGCGTTAACAGCTTCTATACATCATTCCTAAATATATCCAAAGCAGACTATTTAAAAGTTAGTTAGTTAAGGCACTTTACCTGTTGATGTTTCACCGTCCGATACTGGCCACTTTTGCCTAGTCTGGCAGTGTGATAAAAGTAACCCGATGTGATCGCCTAAAAGGAAAGGATACGATGATTTACGACAGCAAAGATGTGTCGAGATATAAATGAGAAACGTCTCTCTCTTATCCTTACATGAAGCTCCACAAACACGCCCAAGATTGATAGCTTATTTGATAAAACTATATTTTACCCATAATCTACGATGCGCACGGTCGCAATCAGAAAGTTTGTATAAATTATTAAAAGTACATGACCTAACCGTACGTAAAATAATTTAACAAAGAAGTGAGCGGATTTTTCTTAGGCATTAATAGAAAAGCATTTGGAGGAAATCCATATAAAGTTGTCCAACAGAAATGATTTTGGAAAGACGTAGCTACAAGATTGTTTTTGCTATTCTTGTGCGACGTGCAAAACAAAACCTATCAAGAATACAAACTATTTTCAAGGTAGCAATGAAACTACGAGCGAGAAAGCAATCAACCAAGAGAAAATAAGGATGGCTAATGTTGAAGAAAATTAAACGAAAAATCAGATGCAAGTTACTCTAAAGGTTCAAAGGGTCAACTGATTTCATTGACCTCTTACCTTTCTAATAGGAACGGAGTCATTTGGGTTCGACGTAATTTCAATCTCTACTCTCTCCATCAGCCCCTCTAGCTGCTCCCTAACGTCTCGTGCTCTCTTCATAGAGCGATGCTGTATGAAATTCTCGTAGCACCACTGAGTAGAGTACCCAGTCTCCACCCACTGATCGTACACGTTCAACAATGTCAGATGATCACCGCCTGGACGAAAGAAGTTTACGCGCGCGTTGTCTGCGTGTACCACTTTATCCTTGGGACGGTAGAAAATGGCGTTGTTCACTGATAACATAGCAGTGATGGTAAGAATCTGTTCGACACATTTGTACCTGAAAGAGAATTGAAAATGACAATCTGGCTTAAGTCCTTATAACGCAGACTACGCGAACATTTGTGCAAATGTACCCAAGGTTTTCCAAGTTTGATTGTTTCCAATAGTCAAAATTTTTTTTCTCTTCCATTGAACTTTGACTGTCAGCCACCTTCAAAATGCTCACAATCAACATATCTAAAAGTTGTTCTTAGCGCAGTTTAACACAAGAGATTCAAATTGAAGTCAGATGAAATTTTAGCGCTCCATAGGGAAGTGACCAAGAAGTGGTGAGGGAAGCTTGTTTGGACTGATCTGCTCCGTGACCGCCGGAAAAGCTTGAGGTAAATTTTTGGAAAGCAACGATAAAAAGGTTGAGAAAAGCATATTTTAAGTTTTCCTACTTTTCTGATGCTATCAACATTTTAGACATTGTTGGTTCAACGGGAAATTCTGCCATGCGACGTCCAAGCTGAAAGAAAGAGAGAAACAAAGAAACATGGACAGTTAGAGAGTTTCAATTATTCGTTGAACGATCTTGTCTAGCCCCCCCTCACTTCTAAGCGTGATAGGTGCTTGAATTATCCTTATTAGAACGGAGAAAATTATCAATGTAGGGCTTAATCACCAACTTCTAATAACATAACTACACTGGTATCAGTTGCAGAAATTCTCTTTCCGATCCTGGAGCATATTCTTCACAGATGCAGGTAGTTTTAGAACAAGAAGAAATCTTCACTGTCACAAACCTTTGTAAGTTCCCCGTGATGGTTCAGTCCTCCCAGGGCGTACAGCTGCTCGAGAGCAATGATAAGGGTCTCAGCCGGAGGGGGGTCCATAAAATCAAAATGAATCAAATCGTTGATACCCAAGCTCTTCAGGAGTAAAACTACATTTCCCAAGTTAGTTCTCTGGATCTAAGGAAGGTGAAACAAAGCGATTTAAGACCCTCCCTTCCACAAAAAGACGAAGGCACATCGTGGTAGTTTAAACAGTTTGCATATTCCATATTCCCTGAATGTACAAATATGACCATGGCTTGGCCTCCGATACAATTATTATCTTTAATCATTACGGGTAAACATCCCCATCCCCCGACCCCACGTCCGCCATAAACCTGTCTTTTCTCAAAAATAAAAATCATCCGTGCATTTGGAAGACAACGTGATAGAATGCCTAATTATGAACATAAGGCTACGAATAAAACCCAGACTTCTTAATACACATCTTGATTTGGTTTTTCAGCTGAGATGATAATTAACAAATACTCACCGAAGTGGAGGTAGCCAACGGTGGATATTTACCGAGCCGTACACTTTCCACTGTTATGTTGCCGACAATGATTAGGGAGATTAAATTATTTAGTGACTAGATATACAATAATCTTTACAGCAGTACTTATCTTCAGCAACAGCTGATAAATTGAACGAATAGTATTACTTCGGGGATGGTGTTCTCCTCCAGCTCGTTCTTGTATGCCCAAGCTGTGAATAACCTGAAACACTTGCCTGCTGCCACGCGACCCGCACGACCTGCTCTTTGATTGGCTGACGCCTAGGAAACGTCATAACAGTTAGTGGGTTACTTAACCACCGCAAAATTCATCAAAACTTTGACGTTTTTGAGCCACTTTGGAGAGAAAGTTCTGAGACCAAGACTTACTTTTGAAATAGGTGTCACCACTAATGACTCCATTCCTGTGCGTGGATTGTAACTCTTCTGTTTACAAAATCCAGGATCAATAACATATATTATACCATCAATGGTTAGCGACGTCTCGGCGATATTGGTAGCTAAAACAACCTGTGAAAAAATGTTGCCAGAAATCTCTTTTACTTGTTTCGGAAATAGGGGTTGAAACGCTTAGAGATGAAGAAAAAAACACATTTTTTTAATAATCACCGTTCTTGTTTCGTGCAAAGGTTTATACTCAGTCTGAAAGCCTCCTAATTTAAAGAATGAAAAAATGAAAGAGTTCGTAAAATTCTGGAAAAACAAGAAGTCAAAGATATGTTCTGACACAGCACGACTAGTTTCGATCTGCTCAGGCATCATGACAAAAGAAAATGGTGGATGTAAAGCCAGGAGGATTCGTGAGATTCAGTGGGCGAGGGTGGTCCTTTCAGAATTCGCTTTTCAACCTTAGTCTTTCATAGAAAAAAAAAAATTAAGAAAATTAAAAATCATATTTACCTTTCTTCCCCCAGGAGGGGTGGGCTCGAATATCTTGGCTTGTAAGTCCGACGGTAGATTAGCGTAGATGGGCAGAATAATCAGCTCATTAATTTTAGAGCCCAGTTTGCGCGTGCGCTCCTGTAACAACTCCTGTGACGTCTCGATCTCTTCCTGGCCAGTCAAAAACACCAGGATGTCCCCCGGGGGTTGGGTCACATGAATCTGTAGCACAGTCACCACCGTAGCTTCCAGATAATCAGCTTCTGGAGCCTGGAAAATGAAAGATAGTAATTTACTAAATTACTTAATTTTCACGGGGAACGATGATTTTCAGAATAGATCTGACAAAGCATGTGGTTGATTTTTTACCCATCCGAAACTAACTGAACCAAAACAAAAGCGACGACAGGAGATAGCATAGCAAGTTTGCTCGTGATAGAAAATGACTGCTTGTATTCGTCACGAACGCCGCGGAGGGTCCTTGAAGAGGAATCAGATTTTGTTGTTTAAGAGTAAAACATCAATCCCAAGACGCCCAAGGGGTTATAAAAAGTTTCCCCTTAATAGAGAACTTCTCGTGATGGGGGAATGGAAAGGGGGAATTAGCAACAAAGATAAGATGAGAATTAATTATTGTACAAAAGCAGAAGCTTTAATTGTTTCTTAAAGAAAGTGTGTTTGAATATAAGCGTTCCAATTGAAGGACTCAAGGCATCTGGCTAAGCTTTGGCATGGTTAACATTCTTATACTAACATTTAAAACTAAAATGATCTAGTTTTCTAGAAGAAAAACTACACTGTGCCTCCTGGAAAACCTTGTTCATATTGATTCAAGTAAATAATCGGTATGGAAATAAACGCTATCTAGTCTTTAAAAAAGCCAGGCTATTGTCATTGATGTTTCACCAGAGAACAGTATACTCCATCTTAACTTAAGAAGTTCAGAAGATACACAGACAAGCTAAAATACGATTTTGTAGGAGAATGACAAAGAAATGGGATATGTTCCTTCACCTTTGTGTAATAAATATTCACAGGAAATCGTCGACCAGGAATTCTAAAGATGGGTGCATCATCAAAGAACTGGAAGGTAAAACGTACAAGGTATGTTATACTTAACAGTTTGGGTCACTTCCAAGGGAGGGAATTTCAAAGAAAAGTTTTGCCCACCTACCTCTCCCCTAACTCAACAACAGTCAGTTGATAACAAGTTAGGGTTAATGTTGGGTTAAGGGAGGGGTAGGTGGACAGTTGCCCAGATACTGATATTGATCCAGTTCTTTTTCGTTCTGGACAAATCCCTCTGTATAAGGCTACTACGTTGCAAAAAGGCTTTATCTCGAAATCGACACGTTAGGAGTAGGCTGTTAAAGGTAAATTGTAGCAGACACTTTCAAATATAAAGACTAGGCTTTCACACGATCTTCTCCTTCGAAAGATCAAATTGACGTTCGATAGAAAAAGCTGAAGAAAGACTTCATTCATTCATCACGAACAATGGACAATGAGAGAAACTTTAGGTCACCCATTAAGGTTCAACACTCGGGCTTTCCGATTTTGCCCTTCTCTACTACTGAGCCACGAACTCGTTCATGAGCCAAGCCACAAACTAGATTCATGTGGCAAGCGTCACTTGAACACCGCTAGGACCAGAAACGTCAAAGGCATCATGTTCGCGGATTTCAGAACGTTCGTCACTTACGAACCTAGTATTTAGTCTAGCTCATTACCAAGTTGTCTGACCGCGTAATCGGAAGGTATGAGAATCGATTCGCATTAGTCCCCTCGCGAATGTTTATCCTCTTGAGCTCCCCTAATCTTTCTTTGCTGGCCCGAGAAACGAAAAAAAAAAACCGGTCCTATGGGCTACTATGTGGTCGATAATTACGTTACTTATCAAGACATGCCTGAGAAAACTTGTCAGCATCCAAAGTCGCACTGGATATTAGAAGTTTAAGATCTTTTCGGAATCGAGCAATGTCCTTCACCAGGCCAAATAGCACATCAGTGTGGAGGGTTCGTTCGTGAGCTTCGTCGATAATAAGCACACTGCGAACAGAAACGTGACGCTAATTAAAGTAAAAGTTGATCTAGATATCACACACGTACAATTTTCATATCCGGCTGCAAAAAAAAACATCTAGAAAGTTGGTCACTTCTCCCTTTTCAAAACTACACAGAGAGCCTATCTTTCGAAAATTTTCTCCTAATGTGCTTTGCTTCCGACCATGGTCGGCGTCATTTTGAAAAGTGCTTAACGACCTGGCTCCCTATCTTTGGCGTAATAAAGTCACACTCCTCTAAGTTGCATCTCTCAGTGATCTTTTGGAACAAACAGGAGCTACACATGAAGGTACTCTTGACTAGGATAACGTTTTTGTTTTGGCGATAACCAAGCTTTGCGGTTTTACGGATGTTCGGCCTGGAAACTGGAAATTTCGGCGTTCGGAGCCGAAATGAGGCACATTCAATGACGATTTTCGTATGATTAGGTTTATTTCTTGGAATCTCAAACCGAAGTGAGAGTTCGTTTCTTATTAATTCTTTTAAAAGGGGGAGGGGGCGAGGATAGGAAGTTTCATATTTCTTAGAACATACTTATAACAACTTAGTTGCATCTAATCAAAGAAACTATCACAAAGTCATGTCGACTTGCTGAGAAACAAGTCGATGAGGACCCAAATACAACGAGAGTTGCGATATGATTGTACAGGAAAAGATTAAAGAGCTGGTCATTGAATTTACGACTACAATTGGTGAGAATAGATTTGCCGTTTTAAAGGGAAACCTCGCCGGCAAATAGCCATTGGCTAAAGTCACTGTACCTGTATGTAAGAGCAAGATAGTATGGGTAGATCTGTTAACAGTAATGTACAGTGTATATAAAGTATGATACGTTGTAACAAACCTGTATCCAGCCAGATCGGGTTCACCCAAGAACTCACGCAGCAACATTCCATCAGTCATGTACTAAAGATCCAATTTCAATAATTACAACTTAAGCTAGGCATTGATCTCTATGAAGCGTCGACAGTAATCCGCGATTGCATTGATTTTGCATAACTCCGCTCTGTAATTGGTCTAAAAACTCGCGCCACCCTTTCCACCAATCAAACGCGCAATTAAAACCAACCATGTCTCGGTTTTCCGCCTTGTACCGCGCTTTAGGCAGCTTGCTTGTTCTTGCTTTAAGCGCAAATCTCCTTCTTGCGATATTTTCCTTTGCTCTGATTGGCCTTTGGTTAAGGTTTTACGACAATCACTTTAAATCCACACTACATTAAGTAAGATGTTTACCTCCTCGCCGTACCATAACACCATTAATACGTAAACTGGAATTGCCACTGTCAAAAGAACACTTTCTCTGTAAATTGTTACAACAGATAAATCTATTTTGCTGTTTCTAACCTTTGTTTCGATGCGCTCCCCTTAGAAAGAAAACTGCAGGTCTTGGAACCCATGTATTGTAAGGTTACACATTTTGATAACAGCACGGTAGGTTAACTCTTTGACCTCTAAGAATGACCAGCATCTAATTTCTCCTTACAATATCACCCCTGAATCACACATTAAGGTCACGAGAATACGAGAAATGATCACCAAATAAAGACGCTCTTGATTTTCATACAAATTCTTCTTGCCAGCACCTTAAAAAATGTAAAGCGAACAGTATGGAGAATATGCATACTGATGTTAGAGTGTAAAGGGTTAAAAGTCTTACCTTTATTATGGTTCGCTCTGAACAGCAATCTTCGAAACGGATACTGTATCCAACCTGAAAAAGAGTTCAAGTCTTAAAACACAAAAAGAAAAATCCAATATCCAAGGCTGTGCTCTAGGAAAATTTTCAGGGCGCCCTTCGGGCGCCTAACCATGACAAGTAGGTCGCCCAGCCTTCCAGGTTGGTCGCCCGAATTGATTAATTAATTAATTAATTAATTTTGATCGAATGACTACAATTGCGAGCAAGTCGCCAAATATGGTGCTGATAAACATCTTGCATGCCACGGACGAAGCTAATTAAATAAACACAAATTTGTATAAAGGACGGTTTCGTTTTATTAATCACGAGCTCCACTATTGAAACCGTTGAAACACAAAAATTAAATATAAGCATCAACCACTCCAATAGAAAAATTAGATCTTCAACACATGCTTGTGCAAAAATCGTGCAGTTTCTCACGGGCAAGGAAAAAATAATTTTTCGTGCTAAACCATATGAAACAATATTACATAACACACGCGACAACTTTGAGCGTGAACAATTCTTGTTGTTGTCCTGCCGAATATTTTTTAGTTCTGCAAATGTCATCAAATTAGCAAGTTAAATTATAAAATGTTAGTTACAATCAGTTGCTTGTTTTATCGCGTCGTTCAATGGACAAGAAACCTGGGCCATGTACTATATTAACAAACCGGAAGAGAAACCGCCGAAGCGAAACAAGACCCATGACCTAACTTAATATTTAACCTAAATGTACAGATCACACAGGCTATTGATTGCACTGAGCTTTCAGCGCTTTTGCTTTTCGGGCTAACGGGAGCCGGGGAGCACGATGGAGTTTCTTTTTGTTTCGTTCCGTTCCGTTTCTATACGTTTGCTGGTTTCGTTTCGGGTTTTCACACAAGCCGAAATCTATGCGCCCGGACGGGCGACCGCTTTTCTTTTTCAGTCGCCCGAGACCAAATGTTAGTCGCCTGAGGCGACCGGGCGCCGCTAGAGCACAGCCTTGAATATCGGATATATGAGCATATCTTCTAGAAAAAGGACAAAATGTCCCTGAAGTACTTCAAAAACTTGAACTGATTTCTGCAACCATTTGGTAACCACTAAACGTAAATTTTGCTCATACTCTTTCCTTTTTAAGGCTCACAACATTTCACGCACACAACATTTCAACGCAAAATCTTGCAACATTGTTGGATCGTGTTGGGAGATGTTGTGAAGGAGCTGGCCAAACGCGCACAACAATTTGACTATTTTCAAACTTGGTCCAATAACATCAAACAAGCTGGCCAAACGTGCGCAACAAGTTGTGCGCAACATGTTACAAGATGTCGCGTTGAAATGTTACGTGCGTGTGGCCGGGCCTTTGCTGTTGAAACTTGTACCTCATTCCCTAATTTTGTACCCATCTCTTCAGATACTCTTGCTGCTACGCTCATTGCTGCGACTCGTCGAGGCTGTGTACAACCAATTTTCATCCTCCCCTTGGTAAAGCCCTAAAAGAAAAGATGCCAGGAACACAGTTAAAAAAATGTGTGGTGCATTCACCCTAAAAGATTCCCAATAGGTGAATTAATCTTCCTGATTCTATTAACCATGGATTGCCATTTAAGGAGGCAAAAGACTACTCAGTGGGCTGACAGAAATGAAAGATGCAATTATTTGCAGGCTACTGAAACAATAAACTTTGTCTTGCTCCCAAACTTTGGCCCCGTAAGGCAGATTGCAGTAACACCTGACTAGTGAATGGAAAGCACAAGATCCAATCAAATCAAAGCATGAATAAAGGGGGTAAGTTTCTAAAGAAACTGTGGTGCTGCGTCGGTGGGAGAGTATAACAGGGTAATTCAGTATTATCACCTGAGTTGATAACGTATATTGGCCACCGTTAAGAGTTTCAAAGCTGACGTATGAACATTAACTAGTGAACAGTTTTCACTTTAAAGAAGGGCTGACGCTCGAAACGTCAGCTTTCAAACTCTTAACGGTGGCCTATTTACGTTATTGACTCACTTGAGTCAAAGCATGAATCGTTTGCGCTTCATTCTTCCGCGATTTTTTAAAAAATCTGGTTCTCCTGAGGGGACCATTTCGTTTATTTGGCATATCCCGCGGGATAAAATAGGGTTTACTTCATTATTTTTTGATGTACTACCTGTTCAATATATCACACGTTATATAAGCATAGCCAGTTATGATGCAGTAAAGCACCGTAGCCACTTTTTCTTCCCCATCACTAACATGATGAAACACTGTAAAACTCCGTGACAATCACAAGGACACCTACACAAGAGTTGCAACCTCGCGTTACAGCTGCTCATAAACGTTCACATATGAAGATTTTTTAAAATTAAAAACACCAGAGCCTGTCTTAAATAGTGAGGAATGAACACTGGACATACTGCTTCATGAAGGTATTGCGGAATTTGAGTGGTCTTTCCTGAGCCTGTCTCTCCTTCAATGATAATAACCTACAATTAAAAACAATGACTCAAAATGAGTTCCTTAGACCTTTACAACCTAACATCAGTAAACATTTCCTAAGGTGCTGAAGGGGAGAACTTGTTTAACAATCACAAGCGTCTTGAGTTGGTGATAATTTTATCCTTTCACATGATCTTTATGTTTGATATAAGGGTGATATTGTAAGGACAAATTAGATGGAAGTCACCTCTAAGGGCTATTTTTATTTATTTAGCTTCGCCTAATTATCTCAGGCAGGGAGACCACTACAGCTTTAGCCAATTACAGAGGATCCCGCGTTAACAAGGCCAGACCCCCCCCCCCTCCAAATTCCCAGTAAACAGGCCAGACCACATCACAGTAATCTCGTGAGTGGGTTCTTTAACATCCCCTGCCTAACCAAAATTACTAATTAATAGAAGCAGGAGACGGGACCTACGGTTTATTCTTCCTTATCCAAGAAGACTAGAATGTCTATCCTTTTCTTGACATTATAGAAAGATAGCACATTCTCCTCAGTTATTTTAAGACCTTGAGTGTTGGTCTGGCTGGAGCTCGAACTCTCGACCTCCTGCACAACAGTCCAGCGCTCTAACCAATTGAGCTAACCAGGAGGCGGTCGGGCTAAAGGGTAAACATGGAAGAAAAATCTGGTTAAGCTATGTCAGCCTCTCTTGCATGATAATCGTGTAGAGAACTGATTTGATGCAAAAACAAGGTGAAATTTCTTCAGTTTTATTAGGTGTACAGAGGCCCAAAAGCTAACCATAGTTGGTACTCTCATTTGTTACCATGGAGAAAGGCATTTTGGTGAACGTAGAAAATGCATATCTGCCTACAAGATGACAAAAATTTCCTTCCAAATCAAACAGAAAGAATGGCCAGTCTTTAGAAACACTAAGTAGGCTGTCGTTCATAAACCTTACATTTGATAATAATAATAACAATAATAATTATAATACCAATACAAATAGCACCATTTAGCTAATCTTCCATAGCACCTTAAAATCATGATGCTAGGGTAAAAACTAAAATCTAAACCTACATGTACCAAGATAAATCTACAAAGCTAAAAAAACATATTTAAACCCATTTATCAAAAATAACATGTACAAGTGATATTAGCTTCTTTAAAAAGATAAGCCTTTAAATTCTTATTAAAACTACATGCAGCTGTTGATGGAGATTTTTTAATGCTAAGAGGCAATTTATTCCATAGCCCTGGTGCTGTGGTAATAACTGGATAATCCTTTACTGGTGCTAGGCACATTGCCCAAAAGTTGAAAAGAAAGAAACTATTGTCAAAGCAAAAGTACTGTACATTGTTAACATTTTCATTCTGACTTAAGAATCAGAAGAATAACCCCTCAAAGAAGCAAACCAAAATAATGAAGAAGAATAATGAAGAAGATCTTTGAAAGCTAAAACAAGAGTCTGTATCCTTCATTCATTACGTAATTACCTGATGTTCTCTGATGGCTTCAATAAGGCTTTCTCTATATGGGTAAACTGGTAAACTTTTTTTTGTCTGTAAATATTTAACAAAAGAGAGATGCCCAAAAAAAACTGCAATTGACAAGCACATTTCATTCAGTGACTCAGTCTGCCAGCCAGTGAGTCAGTCACTAAATTCATTTTAAAAGAGCATTCAATCAACAAACCAAACAAGACTACAAGATTTAAATTACCTCTTCAATTGTAAGTCTTTTCTTTTGATAGTCATTCATCTCTGGTTCCTGTAAATCCACCAAACAGTGACAAAGCTGATATTTTTCTTCTCTTTTTTTAACTACTGGTTAATAATATGTTATTCAAGATTAGAAGAATTGTACAGCTCTGCATGTAGATCTCACCTGCTTATCTTTTGTCCCTGGAATCTGTTCAGCCATTACAAAATTAATCTGATCTTCATCCACAACAAGATCATAATCCTTTTTCTGCATGGGCAGAAAATTTTAAAAAATAAATTAAAAAAAATTAAGAAGAAATTAAATTACATCACTGTTAGTCACTTTGCATAATAAATTTATTTTACATGTGCATAATTTGAAACACGCAGGCACTTCATGCCAGTAAAATGTAGATACAGTACACCTTTGCATTACACAAACCTCACTTTAACTATGTCTATCTCTACAGTCCCCTTGTATTGAAGCTTAGAAAATTAATGAGCCCCCCTCCCCTCCCCTCTCCATGATCTTAAGCATTACCCATTGAAGTCACTTACCTTGTTCTTGTCCTTGGCGTCTTTGGCGCCAAATTTCATAACAGCATAACCAAGCTTGTCTTCCTCCCACTTCTTCTGCTCGTAATTAGGTCCCAGTTCTTCCACTGCACTCTCATCATATTTGGCAGGTTTCTGATTTTCCTGTGGCATTTCATATCTCTGAACTTTTTCCAGTTCTCCAGCTTTGGCATGCTCTGCTGCCAAATGGTAAATTTTTTTCTTATATTCTCGTTCATGTTTTTCCCTTTTGCTGATCTGAGCATCCTCAAACAAGTACTCATCATCACGAATGTCCTCCTGGAGCATTTCGAGTTTGTCCACCCGCCGTTTTTTGACATAATCTCGGCGAGACTTTTTTCTCAAATCAGGAATCTGTAAAGATATACACAAAACTATGTAATTCATGAAATAAACCTTACATGAAATGAGATACAGATCACTTTTCCTTCAGCTGTGAACAAATTGAATATGGTAGCTCAAAATTTACTGTTAAACTCAGAGATGCTAACAATGAAAATGTTTTAAGGAATGTGTAAAACGGATAGATGTCTGCCAGCAAAACTATTGGTGAGCTCAGCATGTATTAGAAAATTCTATAAAAAAACAATAGTTAATATGTCATAGCTCTCACCATTTTCTTTCTATCCTCCTCATCCATTTTAAGTCTTTTAGCTGCCTCCTCAAAAGCCTTAAGAGTAAAAAGAGAAAAACTTAGACCTGTACACCTCAACATCAGTATGCTTATTCCTCATATGGTACTCTATACATTTCCAAGGAGATGACAAGGAGAATTTGGTGGTGATCATTTCCTTAATTCATGTGATCTTACTGTGTGATCCAGAGGTGATACTGTAAGGAGACATTAGATGCTAGTCACTCTTAGGGGTCAAACGATTACATATACAACTAGTACATATATTTCATAAACCACTAATGCACATTCCTGTGAAAAAAAAATTCACTTCTTTATGCATATGTTTTTTTTAAAACTAATGGCCAAAAGTCACCTCACAGATGAATGATATTTGGCCAAAAATTGGCCCTAATTTTAAAATTTCATTAATGGCAGTATCAGCTTTAAACAAATATTATTCAGCCGGAGGCTTTCCAAAATAAACTAGAGAGTTTGTAAGGTCCATGTCCCAGTGCCTCGTTGTAATGTCCATTATTTTACACTCAATTTCAAAATATTAAAATCCAGCTATAACAAAAACATTTGCTCAACAGCTGACAAAATGAAATCACAACATACAGATCTGCAAAAAATTTGAGGTATAGACTTAAAATACAAAGTATAGAAGAATCCAAATTCATTCATCAGCCAGTAAGGCTCAGACTGCAAAGTGAGTTGTACTAAACTTGCTCGCAAAAATAAACTTCAATGTGCACAAACACTACATGTGAAAACGTTCATCAAAGCAATCATACCCAGCCAGGGGTTTCAATAAAAGCTAGTTACTGGCTTAGTCACTTCTACTGGTTGTGATACCTCTCACCACCATTGGTTTTGCCTGCACTCCTGCCTGTTTGCATTTTTCCTTATAGTACAGGTGTCTAGCACACCATTGGCAGCCACTTTTGGTAAAAGTTACTGAAACCTCTGCCCCACAGTACTGTCCATTTCCAAGAAGCCCACAATGCCTTTAAAATTACAATAATTTGTTTTGTTCTTTCAAATGAAGCTCATTCTTACAAGAAAGGCTTTGCACTTGGCCTCTCTGTAATTGGATCTTGGAAGTGGACTTTCACTACAATGTCATGGTACTACTAAGATACCTTCTTGTCTGATCTCTCCATTATATTCCTGGTCTTCTCCTTATCACGTTTCTTCAGTCTATCAGCAAACGCATCCCTCTCTTCCAAGTCTTTTCGCCTTTCCTCTTCTTCCCTTTCCCATTCATCCGAGTCTGACTCATTACCAACATCCTTTGAAGCTCGTGTATCATCACCAAGAGAACCCTCATCAGAGCTGGATGATTCTGTTTTCCTTCGCAGATGCTTCCGTTTTCTATCCTTTTTAGATGCTTTGGCTTTACTCATTTCCTCTTCTTCGTCATCGTCATCAGACACCAATGAATAACCCTGAAACTTCTTTCTCTCTTCAAGAATGGCTCTTTCCTTCGCCCTGTACGGGTGTTCTACTGGCTGTGTCTTATGCGGTAGCTTCGACCACAGCTCTTGAGCAAAGGAAGCCATCTTGTTGTCTACTTCTGATACCTTCTGTACGAGAGATTCAACACTGGTGGAATTTTTGGCTAGTCCGATCAGGTATTCTACCGTGTACCTATCCGAGAAACCTAGAACATCGTGTAGTTTATCGGAAACCCACGTCGTTAACTCAGCCATGCTACCTCTTATAGCTAATTAGCGAGAAACTTCATAACAACACAACGAAATATAGGGTGACTGACACTTCAGACAACAAAGAACGTCCTCTGACGTTTACGTTTTTGTAAAACTGCATGCATTCAACAAGTCGGCCATCTTTACTTTTGACCTCGAATGGCACGCTGGGATCTACCAACCGCTGTTCAGTAAGACATGATCCTTGACGCGGAGCAAAATGGAGGCTGAGTTGAGGATTCGGAACGCGATCGAAACCGACGTGGAGGAGATTTACAGAATCCACACTGAAGCCATCAAAAAGAAGTGTTCTACTCGCTATGGCGCGGAAGATGTTTCTGCTTGGGTTGCTAGACAGGAAAAAGCGAAGTATCTACCTTTTATAGTAGCGAATGAAATCATAGTAGCAGAGATCGCTCAGAGCAGAAGAGTTGTGGGGTTTGGCCATCTAACTGCAGATACAGGAGCAGATTCTGACGAAACTGCTGATGGAAAAGCTATGCAGATCAGGGGACTCTTTGCTGATCCTGACTGCGGTGTTAAGGGGGTGGGAACCGTGCTGGTAAAGGAACTCGAGAACAGAGCAAAGGAATTTGGAGCCGTGCGCGTCAAGGTGAACTCTTCTCTAAATGCTGTTGAATTTTACAAGAAATGTGGTTTCTTCGCACTCGACATTACACGCCATCAGATATCAGAGCAATCTTGTCTGCAATGTCAAAAAATGATAAAATACTTGTGACCTCGGGAGCATGATGTTTGTGTGACTATTAACGTGACGGAAAAGGAAAGTCACTGAAATAGCTGCTTCTCTGTCCTCTTTGGCAAGACAATACCATTTCATGATTATGCCTTGATTTTCGAAGTTAACATTGTTGATTTTAAACCTCATCCATAGACATATGATCTAACAGTTTTCATCTCAGAATTTGTTAGTTTTGACAGCTAAAGTCAACATGAATATGAACAATTGTGCTCGGAGAATGAATTTTCATCATTTTCAAAGTTACCAGCTCCAGACCTCCGTCGAGTTGTTATCTCTATTTGGCTCATCTGAGACAACAGATATGGAGCTAGCGTATAGGTTATATGCCCTCCTTTCAGCGTGATTTGGAGCAGAAACGTATGTCCACTTTACTCTTTAAAATTAAAACAAATTTTTCATTTACTAAAAAATTGCAAACTTGAAGCCGGGACATTGCTAGCTCGATCCAGACGATTTGGCTTATATAAGACATCAGACATGCAACTAACGTATAGTTTATAGGCTTAGTTTAACTCTTAGGGTAATAAATGGTCACATCTTTTTTGGACTTTTTTTTTATATCAATCTACAAAACTATTTTCAAAACTAACGGTGCTTGCGGTACTGTTATAATCACTGTTTGCAACACAGACAATACTTACAAAGTTAACATCATTTGCAACACTAACATTAGTTAAGTACTAATAGCACTTGTTTGAATACTAATCTTATTTTACTAATTTTCTTTTTAAAAACCTATATACTTGCCTATACCTCCAGTTACTTTGCTTTAAATTGAATCGACCAAACACCATTGGTATCGCCTCAGACTGTATTGATAACTTGTGTTTCTATCTACAGTCATCTTGTGTTGGTGGTTTAACTCTCTAAATAAAGTTGTGCTTTTGAACGCCTTGAGGTGGACGACAGCGTCTCTCCATCTTGTAACAGCAAATCAACCAAATTTTTCCTTACTGGAGGAAACGAGGATACTTAAAGTAAACACGATACGACAAAGACATGCCGTAGGATCGAAATGCAGAAATCACTGTCAAGCGCAAACAAATTAGTGTATCAAAGTAGGACGCGTCATGCAACACAACCCATCGGCGAGCTCGCGCAACAAAAAGTTATTTTCTGCGCTTAATCTTCTTTTTCAAAAATGTAAACACCAAAGCAAAAACATGAACCCATTTTGTCGATAAGACGTAACATAAAATGGCTACAAATTGCGCATGCTCTGAACATGCCGGAGGCTCCTGCTCCCAAACGGAGTAGTGAAAATGTGCCGTGTTTGAAATTTTTCTAATTTAAAAAAGTTTCTGAAATGGGTGATCCTGAATTACCACTACCAGCTCCCAAACGGAGTAGTGAAAATGTGCCGTGTTTGAAATTTTTCTAATTTAAAAAAGTTTCTGAAATGGGTGATCCTGAATTACCACTACCAGCTCCACCGCTACTAAAGCGACAAAATGCCCTTTAGGGTTAAAAGCTCTTGGAAGCTTTGATTCCAAAGGGCCATGTTGACTGACATTCAGTCGACATTATGGGGAGGCCTTCCCCATGATCAAACACTGAAAAAGTTACCTTTGCCTAGTAACAATAATAGAATACAAAGGCATATAAAGCACGTGAACAGAAGTAGATAATGTCTAGCGTAAACACTATTTTTTTTGCTACCCTGTGTAGCAGTCGTTTTGTCCCCCAAAGGAAAAAGGCGAACTAAAAGCTTGTGAGACGCAGGCAAAGAGAACCCGCACGGGAACCAACCAGCGTTCAGCTGTTTTGCTCAAACACGACGAATGGACTGAGGGCACGCGAGTTGCTCTCTTTTACTGGCTGCCTCGTGTGTGACTTTTATTTCGTTTCGAAGAAACAAGTGTCAGAGTGACTTACAGACCTCATAACGTTTCTATTATAGAAAAACTGTGCAGGTGGATTTTTCCAATGAAAATCAAATCCTACACGGGTAGTGATAGAACCAAAGTGTTTGTTGAGTAAGATGAAGAAATAGATGAATATGTAACGAAGGTTTCAAAATCGAATGCTATTCCAGGTTGTGACATACGCACGTAATGCGTGTATTCTTCTAACAATAGCATAAACAATAACTTTCTAAGCCATTGTTTCGTAGCTCCGCCTAGACAAGTTAATGAGCTTAAGCTCCTTGAGAAGGAATGAGCGCGTAATCTTTGATCAAGCAAAGCTCTCCAGAATACCTTTCGCCGCTAATATTACGGATCTATAATTTTTTCGCTACTGCAAGTAAATGTCTCGAGAACAATCGGCGTTCTGCGCGATGAAATACAACTGTCTTAGACTCGAGATGATCTTGTGTCTTCTGACTTGTTGTTTCGTTTCGTAAAGAATGTGCGTCGGTGTAGTCGGAATTGTGGTGGAAAGAAGTCTAGAACAAGAGTATCAAATCAAAGACTATTTTGCTCTCAATGGAGAAAAGAATAGTAAACGTGTACAACAGAAAAACGGAGAAGTGAAGTTAAAACCACCATGAAGTTACTAAAGATCACGGCCCTGTTGTTCAAAGGGCAGATTACGCTTTCCAATGGCCGAATAGCCATCCAGCGGTTGTGCTAACAAAACGTATTGTGTTATCGACTGTAAAGCGTTATCCACCCTTCAACCAATAAAGCTCATTGTCTTCATACCAAGAGGGACTATTTAAGAGATATCTTAGGCTTTGTGTAAAAAACGTAAACACAGGCAAATAAAGTGAAACGTTCCTTCTTGAAAGTTGAGGTAGGTGTGTCCTTGTCATCGAAGAAGGAAAAAAAAAGTTACTACCTATTACTGCCTTTAAACTCAGTAATTCTTTTCGACTCTAAAGAAATTAAGTGTTCTCATCACCTTTTCATGTCATGAGAGAGGTCTTCCTTCGTATATCGAGACCTCGTGGTAAGGTTATGTAAACGAAGTTTTTATAAAGAAATTGAATCTCCAAAACCACGAAGTTCGTTAGACCTCGCCCAAAAAGCACCCAATTAAATACATTCGCTGAATTTTCACTGTAAATTAATACTTGAAAGCATCGGTATCCAAAAGATTAATATACGCTCTTAAGCTATGTTCAATTTTCCAATGTTTAGAATCGAAATCTTCAGTAGCTATTGTTGTTACAGCTCTCTTCTGCGTGTTCTCAAGTGTATGGAAGAGGAGTGGGGAGTGATAGCGAGTAGAAAAACTAATAGACTTCAGATTTCAGTGATATGCACTGTTGTTGCCATATTAAAGCAACTTTTTATGTGGTTTGAGTTTAGAACATTTAGCTCAAAAGTCGGTGCAAAAATTTAAAAAAACTAAGAATAACGGGCACACTTGATCACGAAATTAAGTACTATGACTCCACCTTATAATTTCGTTGTTTATGCCCTGTGCATGGTTAACAATCGTGCTAGATTAAAGGGAAAGCACGCTTGAGAGCTCATGCTTCGCGATGGTATTACCTCAGGACAGTAGATTTTTGTTACCCCTCATTCATCATTAATTCAGTAACAAAATCATTATATTAGTTATTGGTCATCAACAGCGCGATTTGAGCATTAATAGTACAGTGTACTAGTCAAGCTTGCAATTGGACCGCTCAATTTTCATTACTCTTTATTCATTACCAACTCAACTATATTTACAAGTAACCTTAAAACAAGACTCCCGAAAGTGAAAGGTTGGCATGCAATGATATTTGAGTACCACTAGGACAGCGTACTCTTCTTCAAGCTTGTATGCCTCATGTCTGCCCTAGGCAAGGGTTATCAGTCTCACCCTTCGGCTTCGGCTGATAGCCCCTACTTCGACCTTGATTATTCTGGATATCAAAAAGAAAACCCATCCAATAATTTTTTAGAACGAAAGCAAAATCATTCCATCTCGGATTACCTTCGACATAGTTGAAAATTATTCTTACAATCAAATCACCCAGCTAAGTCAAGTGGCAAAAAAACTGTTTGTTTTAAAGATCAATTGTGGAAACCTTAACAACCCACATTGAGTCTTCACCCCGCCTTTACTTCAGGCCTGGCGACAATTGGTCTGTCCTGCTCTTGTCCGAGTACTTTCAGATGTGAAATATGAGCACCAAGCGCCTGAAAGAAGGTCTCCTTGTAACTGTACCTCACCCCAAACTCCTTACACGTCTCACGGACGATGGGAGTAATCTGAGGATAGTAAAACTGACTCACTCCTGGGAAGAGGTGATGGGCTGTTTGATGATTGAGAGCTCCTGGAAAATATGGGAAAGGATGATTGGTTGGTTATCTTAAGTGTACACGTTTAAGCTCCCGCATCAGACTGTCTTATATTATATGAATGACACTGAATGACACAAATGATGAACGGAAACCGTAGAAGAATCTAGACTGTGTATATCGGGCATGACTCGAGAGGCAACTACCGCAAGGGTTTTGTCTGATGTATAATAAAATCAAAGGTAATTGACCTGGCCTAGATGCCCGATATGAACATTTTTGCTTACACTCTCACAAACATAGGAGGTTTCAGAGACAAAAAAAAACAATACAAAACAAAACCAAAAAAAAAACAGCCAGCCAAATGGGATGGCAAAAACTCATGCAGACAAACCTCATAACTGTTTTAACTATAAGGATCCTATACATCACCTGTAAAAACATTCCAGAACCAACTGTCTGTTGCATAGTCCAACGTTGACTCGACCTGAAGCTCTGCCCTTAAGATACAACGAAAATCTCCGGTGAGTGTCATTTAAAGTCACCAAAATTGTTGAAATATGACCCATCTCTTTGATAACAGGTTAAGAGGAGAGATACATACCAATCCCTTTTCATTACACCTTTTTCATCAGGCTGTGGCCATTTGACCTTTCCAAAAGAAAACAGAAAAAAGGGAAATGGATGATTTTTGTGTGCAGTCGCATTTTTTATATCACCTTTAAACCAGATGTGGTTGTAAATTACGAGGTGGTGCACGATCAGAAAAAAATATATATTTTAAAAAATGTTACAACCAGAAAAAATTTGTAAGTAACCGCACAAATTTAGCCTCTCAGTTTCAGTCAGAGAAGATTGCCTGTGTCTTTAGTAATTTGACGTAAGGTGGCGATAAATACCAATCCTTGGTGCAGCATCAGCTGAAATGAAAGGCGAACCTATCCCCGAAAATGAAACATATTTAAACAGAAATGGAAAATATTCAGATTTTAGCTTGAAGATATGGTGGTATTTTCTTCTCTTTCCAGGTTTCAACTGAAGTTATCTGAACGGCCGTGGTATTCTTGTTCTCTGATAACGATATAACGGCAACAACAGCCATACGTAGCGTTTCATATAAACAAAACTTCAATCTGTAGAGCACCTTCAAACACATACCTCGCTAACAACATGAGATGCCTGAAATATAAGAGCCAACCAGTAACTTGCTACTATCTCGGCAAGAAACATGAGAGCAACCTAATATTTGAATAAAAAGAAATAAAAATGAGAGTTAGCAAGGGACAGGGTGATTGCACCGTTTTGATGAAAAAGTCCCACGACCACGAGAATGCCTTTTCAAGATCTATCTAACTAAAGGTTGTCCAAGTTCCCTGAAGCTACGTTTTCTCCGCCCACATTGTTCACCCAACCACAGGAGCCCACTCAATAAGAAAACTTAATTTGCATATATTTTATCATTTATTTTAAATGTATGATATAACAAGTTGTAACAATTTCACGACTACCACTTGCTTTCATTTCCTTCAATCAAATGCATCATGAAATTAATGGATTTAAAATCCTTAATCCCTGGTCTCTCGGATTCAAAGATAGTGTCCCTACGCGTCTCTAACTGTCATTTAGCCATTACGATTTCTTTGTCAATGCTCTTCACTCCTACTTTATCTCCACTTGCTAAACTAGGTAGCTTCATCTTGTGACGAGACTTCCCTATATAGTTTAAGTTAAGACTGATAAAAATAAAAAGAAGTTTACCATTTTCCAAAATGAGAGCAACATCCAGGGAAGAATCACTTTATGCATCAAAAAGAAAAGTTTTCCACTAAAAAACACAATGACATGAGATTTTGAGGGCGGATTGAGCCACATGGTACCTGAAAAAAATTGAACAGAACAATAAATCCATATGTTGCAAATTATCAACGTTAATAAATTTTATCTAAGATAGCCAACAAGTGTCCACTTCAACGAAATAGTACGAGTTTTCTGTATCAGTTGAAGGCCAAAAAGGAAATACCAATTCTGGTAAACAGGTTATGATCGACCCGAAATGTTCTGCTACCTTGAGTTTGAGCGAAATGAGGATTGTCAGAATCCCCTTACCCCCCTCTCCCACATATCCAGTTTGACTAAATATGGGCGACTGTTTCCTTCTCTTTTCTCTTTTAATCCTAGCATCCATTAAAATCGCTCTCTCGTCTACGTTCAAGTTGAAAGAGATTGTTTCTCCATCATCCAAGGTTATTTTTTACAAGTAACATATTTCTTAATAATATTTCATACCCAGGACAAATTAAAAACGATGTCAATTTCAGCTAAGTTCTGAACTCACTGTTTTGTAGTGATATGAATGTAATGAAATCTTGAAGATAAGTCTTGAATCCCAGCTGTTGTAAACAAAGAAGAATAGTGTTAATCAAAAGACATTCCTTGTCTCAAGAAACGTGAGAGCAAGTAAAGTACTTTCAATGAAGCCTTCTAAAATTTAATTCATTAACTTACCAAGCAATATATCAAAGGCATATATACATGCTGGTTAAAGTACCGAGGCAACCAATTCTGGCTCCATTTGATTCGTCTTATATCTGGCTTCTGTTGAGAATTGAACAGCATTTATTATTAATGATACGGGTCTTAACGTTATCAAGGCCCTATGTGTTTAACACAGTTTGGCTTTCTATCATGACGCTATGTTCAAATAGGTTTTATCGATGTTGATAACGTTAGAAAATTTTCCATTCCATCTTGCAGTTTGAAAGAGCATGCCCATTGCGGTAGAACTACTCACAACTTACAATCGAGTTATTGAAGGAAGTCGACGTCGCTTATCGCTTCAAGTTACGCGTACTTGAAATTGACCCCAAATTTCTCAATCTGTACACCTTGAAATAACAACAATTTTTCGTTTTTGCGATCGGTGGTTATTGAAAACATTAAATCAAACCCGTTACCAGCAACTGCAATAATGTCTTGGGCAACTAGAACTTGTGTGAGCTGTCAGAATTGCAGAAAAACTCCATCTCCGAACTCTCATTTTCTCGAAACGCACCGAATGATCATCCGAAACTGGCTTCCCTTTTGCAGTCAAACGCTGTAACCCTTCAAACAGTTTAAACAAATATCTACTGCTAGTCAGAATAGAATTTATTTTACCATTCTGTGATCGTATAAAACTAGAAGTACCATAAATCAGGACCCCAACAATGAAACCAAAACAAAGTACATGATAGTTTCAATAACAAATGATTACTTCTTTTGCAGTGCTGATATCAGGATCGACCCCATCGATGTTAGTAAACGGATGATGACCAAATATATGCTGAGGAAAAATAATTCACATCATTATACTGATTATAAACGCAATAAATAATACTTATTCTAAAACCTTAACTATCTTATCTTGATCGAAAAGGCCGAGATCATAAAAATATCTCGATGGAGGCCAACTTGCATGAAAAAAATTGACAAAATTGAGGCCTAAATTTCATCTCTTGGTGGAACCATGTCTTGAGCCATGCGTAATTAAAAGCAAGCTTCTAAAACCATGTCTATTTTAAGGGAACTCAAATTGCACCAAATTATGTGTTTTTTACAGAATGTTCACAGTCTCAGTCAAGAGTTCACGATTTCAGGCGAACTGTTATTGCAACCTTTTACAGAAACTGACCAAAAGGACCTTCGGTGATTTTATGAGTGGTGTCGCACCAACTTAAGTCATAGTGACAAAAACAGCTCACAACCCGGACAACTATAACTTGAAAACTCTTAGGGCAAGTTATTCACACGAGGTCTAACCCAGTCCTCAGTTTTACGCAAGCAGTGGGCCTCAAGGATTCTCTTTTAAGAGGGTTGATTTAATTAAATGAATGTCCTTCCACCATTAGTTTTCGGCCCTCTTGTTACTGTTCACAAATAAAAACGTTTAGACAAAAAGTTCGGCTAAACTGAAGCTGGCTTAGAACGTGGTTTTGTGAAACAACGGCTAAAATTTGTTAAAATAACCGGAAGGTTGAAGCGAACCCTAAAAGTTAAGCTGGAACTTCGAGTAAATATATAGATTTTATTACTTACCTGATATATCCAAACGTAGTACGACGCTCCATTTAAATAGTCATGCATATGGCCAACCAGTCTCCATACAAGAGGATTACTTGTCACAGCAAAATGACTGAAACATAACATGGAAAGAAATATTCTTTAGATTTCAAGAGTGGACATCGATATACTTAAATGTTCCGATTTGTCCAATTAGGCAAATGAGGCCCGCATTCAAACCAGCTTGCAGCTGAACTGAGCAAAACTATTTCATGTGCATTTAGTGTAAACAGTCGTAGAATTCTTGAAAATACATTTATTTTGCTGAAATTCGCTACGTTATTAAAATTATCAATCCAACAATATGATTAATACTTTTTATCGCATAGCTAAGAACCGTTTAGAATATTCTAAAGCTAATGTATCTCTACCGCCAGAATCACTTTTTCTCTTCCAGAGAGTTCTAGAGTACTTTATAAATGATCACTTAAAAAGTAACCTGTCACCAAATGGTCGTATCTGCTGTTTTCAGCAGAGGAACGCTATTGTGAGAAAACGATATAGAGCCATTGTTGCTTCGCTTGGCTTCAAAAAATATTTAGAGAAGATGGCGGGCATTGCTTTACTGTGAGTTCCATAACTTGCTTTGTATTCAGTGATGGCCTATCATAATCAATAGTAGTGTAGTTTCTCCCCCGTGGTCAGTTTCCTTTGGCTTTTATGGTACTGCTTTACAGCGTGTCTTTTCTGTCGGTTACAACGATAAATATGCACAGTTTTATTTACCTCGCATCGTGAGCGTTTAACATGGCTACTAAGGCAGTGAACCATCCATGCAAAAATCCCGCAACACAGGCAAGGGAGAAATTTTGTGCGGACAAGAATATCTAAATAAAAAAATTCCACACATATAATCAAGAATAATCAAGGACCAATAGATCTAGCTACTTGCGATGACAACTTCATCCAAACTGAGAATTTCGTTACGTGGACTCCCTCAAACTTTAGCCGTATGTGTTCCATGTCAGTATCCGTCCATTTTAAATTCTTCCACTCGTTCAATAGATGATAACGGTAACAAGAATAATAATGACTGCAGGATCAAAAGTATCTGAATAAAAACCGTTACCTGTGCAAACCACAGAAGGATCGTCATTGCTGACACGAGAAAGTACCTCAACCACATCCATCCCGATATCTTCGGATCCTATCACAAATGGATGGAAACAAAAGTTATTTGCAGACTCTACAAACAACTCTTTGAAATCCAGGTTTCTCTCCATTATTCTGAAACTGTGGGCTGTGAGAATGTCGTAGTTAAGATGAGATAGTGATCTGTATTCCTGATTTGGAAGGGCTAGCTAGCGAAGTTAGAAAGGTTAATGAGTTTCGAGTTTGTTCCCCGTCCAGTTGGAGCTTACACCAATTTGTATGAAGGGGCAAGCAGACTTGCCACTTCCCTTTGATGTGAGGTTGGTCCGCTTAACTCTCTCGCCCCAGGATTTCGCAAAGTAACTCTGATCTTTAGTCGTGCTGGAGAAGGTTTCCGTGAGAGTAAAGTGACTTGCCCACGAACACATCACAGGGCGCGGGCCCAGATTATTCGGCCTGGATTCCAAGCCAAACCTATCCGGCCACCGAGTCTTCATTCACCCAGATATCAAATTGACCGTTTCTAAGAAGATTGAGAGCACAGCAGTTTTTTGTTGCTCGTTAGCCGAGGCCTTTTTTCAATTTGAGAGCGTCGAAAGGAGACGTTTAATTTAAACGAGCAACTCTAGCAAATCAGTTTCGCATTTTTATCAATTTCCATTTCTATGATGTATCATTGCTTCTGACTTCTTTCGTTTTTCGTTAGAATAATTATGCCCAGTTAGTTCTTAACAAGTCATGAGCAGTCGTGACCTATCAAATTCCATCTCTTATTTTAGCTTTATGAGCCTATAACTCAAAAACGAGTTCGAGGACTGTCTTTTTAAGTACTGAATTGCTACCAACATCATGATCAGGACTCATCTTACATAGCTCTTCCACAATATTCCCAGCTGTTCACTTTTTTTGAAACTTTACAGTAAGATAAATCTTCTCGGTTGAGATAGTGGGTTAAATATACCAGGCCAAAAAGACTTCAAGGTTCCTCTGAAAAGAACTGTCACAGGGCTGTCACAGGGCTCTCAGAGGGCTGCAGAGAGCAATAATTTTAGAGCAATGGATTGTCTTGATGCAGCACAAATTTCCTCTTTGACAATTTTTATGTTGACAACATTTACTTCGATATAAAGTTTTCGAAACTGCATTTTTACCTGTTTTGTGTCCTCGAAATGTTTCCGTACTCTTTCTCTCACTGTGTTGTAAAAAGCCCTGTCAAAAAAAAGACACAAAGAACATCTGTGGCCATTGACATACCGGGTGCCCCCCTCCTCATAAAGTTTAAAGTTTTATCACCATCAATTTTTGTGTTATTTTGTTTGCTCTTTCTTTTCTTAGAGGTACATATTTTCCTTAACTGTGGTAGAACCTTTACTTACCCAGGTTCTGGGAAAGTAGGATACTGCGCGGAAACCAAATCACCAACATAGAACTTCTCTAGCATTCTGGGGGAAAAAACACAGGGTAATCACAATGAGATGCCAGTTAATAGCAGCCCTATATTAGATTGCTAGATAAGGAAAAACTTGCGTCACGGCGCAAGACTAGTGTTTCTCTGACAAAAGCCTCGCCCAGGTCGCCACATCATTTTACAGATGTTACACTCCGTCTACATTACGCGGTTAATTGACTTTGTTCGCGACCTGTTGCCGAAGCTTTGTTTGGAAATTGCAGAATCTCTTCGACATACTCTCTCATAGGCTTTTTCTGGCTTACTTGAGAGTGGTACATATAAACCACAGGAATGTGAAGCAGTGAAGCACAATGGACCACGCATTTCGCTGTGTAAGATAAGAGGGGGCTACAAAAAGTAAGAGAAAGCCACTCGAAGATTTAAACAAAGCTGGTTGTGGATGGAGCATAGCTGACCCTGTACGATGTACCTTTTTTAACAGCAGACCACAAGATCCGGCCTAATGATTTTAAGGATGGTGTCGCACGTTCTATCAATGCTGATCGCGTTTTACCAAAGATAATGAAGGAATTTAATGTCTCCGCTTGCAAGGCTTAAAATGTCATTGTAAGAATAATAATGGGAGCTCAGTCTTGAGTGCCCCAAGTGAGAGAAAAATCTGTGTTTGAGGCTGAAAGGTACAGTCACAGCATCCCCACGATTTTTGTACGAAGGTATAAGCTGGGACTAGCCACAGCAAGAGCGAATATTTGTGACATACTTTAAGAAATACTCCTTCCTGAAAATAGGAGATGACATGATAATTAACTTTATTTGAACACTACAGCAAGCTTAGCTGCTTTGTGACAAATGTTTCCTAAAGCAGGAAACTCCGAGATTCAGTTGCATCTCCTTGAAGACAGTCCAGCTTACTAGATGTATTTATTTTAACTATAACACTACAGCTTACTTTGTTGGAACGTCGCTGAAGGCATGATATGACTGAAAAACAATGGTAACGTCCTTTCCTGCAGCCATACACAAGACATCTTTACCACCAGGGTGACGAGCAAGGAATTTACTCACATCATAAACCTTAGGAAAAAGATAAGAAACGAGAATTCAATCAAACCTATAATTTTGCGTGATTTGGATGTGTGCAGTACATCTTGCCTTTAGGCTAAAAGTTTTCTCGCTGACCCTTCTTAGGGTCAGCGAGTCAGCAGACCCATAAATGCAATGAGGAACGAGCCGTTCCTAATCATTAACAAAGCATTTTTGAGCATAAAAAATTATCATTTGAATTGCCAGGCGTACATGTAAATTAAGCAAGATGACTCCATTGCGCTTTTCATAGAAGCTTTTTGAGTTATCTTGAAACATCTATTTCATGACCTACTCAATTTCCTTTTCCCCGCTGAAGTCCAATTCCCTTACCAGATCAGAGTAATGTAGTAAGTCACTCTTAAAAGGTCTTTTCATACAGAGATCGTGACCATAACAGCGACCACGAACAAGAATGCGACGTTCCTAGTGGATTATGCATAAGCAATATGTTTAAATACGTTCATCCGTAATTTCATCAGGTGTTTATATGGCATTTCTGAGGCATTTCGAGAGTCAAAGTGGGGCAGCCGGCGTGTATTTTCTCTCACTGCGGCCTATTATTTAACGCGTCTACGCATGCGTTCACCTCGTTCCCTGTTTTCCCGTCACATTTGTTGTTATTTGCATATTGTACAGCTACAAAGGCAGTGATTAGGAAATACAATACAGCTTTCAAAAGCAGTTCTTGATTGCACTGATTGTATGATATCTCAACGAAACACTTCGCCTGTACAGCAAATTCAACTACATCTTTTATTATCTGTTGTTTGTTTGCTTGAACAAGTCCATTCTTCATCAGAAGTCTGGGTCCAGCGAAACATTAGCAAATATCGTGATGGTTCATTAGCTTGCGGACATACAAATGCTTGATTTAATGCGGGTGATCGATATTCACCGGGGCTTCAACAACTTCGGCTGATGATGCTGTAACACGCGGTCGTGCCGCGGAAGGGGACCTAAGACGAAACCTAAACACGAAAGCCTGCCTCCAGGTTAAACAGACGGCGATAGGACGTTTTAGAGACGGCGGTAGGGTGCCGGTGACTGGCCCTAATGAAGTCCATGATTCATACACATATGAGCTTTGAATTCAATCAACCATAAAGTGTGTTAAATATTCAGATATGATGGTCAAAACTCGTTCGACAGTTAGTGCTTTAGAAAGAACTTTGCAAACATCCAACTGCAATACTTCCATTTTGACCGAAAATGATTTCCGAACCCCATTTTGGGGATGTACTACAGCAGCAAAAAAACAGTGTCCCTCGTTAATCATGAAATACTGCATGCACATAATTGAAGTTTAAGCGATATTACATAGCAAAGATATATTCAGATATGATGGTCAAAATTCGTTCGACAGTTAGTGCTTTAGAAAGAACTTTGCAAACATCCAACTACAATACTTCCATTTTGACCGAAAATGATTTCCGAATCCCATTTTGGGGATTTACTACAGCAGCAAAAAATCAGTGTCCCTCGTTAATCATGGAATACTGGATGCATGTAATTGAAGTTTAAGCGAAATTACATAATAAGGACCTCGCGATGCCTTTCTTACCTTCCCGTTAATTGCGATGTGTGCATTATGTTCCAGATTCAAACTGGCAAGCTCTTGCCAAGTAAACTGCCTCTTTCCCAACATATTCCCGCAAGAACGTTGAACAGTGCAGAATGCGTCCGCCAATCGATTGACTGCCTAATAGTTGATCTGTTTAGGTAGGAGGGACTCTACTCAGCTGACCTAAACAATTGATACCGCTCCGCAAGTATATTTTGGTGGTATGGGTCCTAGCCAATCACAGAGCAGTATTTTGTACCACGTGACTCATGTTGACTAATCACAAGGCGTAAATGGACACCCCCAAAACTTGAAAAAAATCATGATTTACCAACTAACCATGGTAAGGAGTGGAAGTGACATCACTGGAGATGACACGAGCGGAAATGATGCCACCGAAAGTGAGGAAACGGACATCACACAAGAATGAGCCGCACAAAACAGCTTTTTCTTTTTAAAACCCCTAATTACCCTAAATGGGACGTCATCGCGCCATTGTCAGTTATCTCTTATAAAAATTCAGCTCGTGCAAGATAAATAAGATTAACAAACCGAACCATCACAGAATAAGTATTAATATCGTGTACACTTTCAACCCATCTCATTCATATTTTCTT
The DNA here is from genome assembly GCF_036669915.1 of Pocillopora verrucosa. Taxonomy (NCBI): domain Eukaryota; kingdom Metazoa; phylum Cnidaria; class Anthozoa; order Scleractinia; family Pocilloporidae; genus Pocillopora; species Pocillopora verrucosa. Next base: position 28,051,487 of record NC_089314.1, on the reverse strand, counting down.
TACGCAAACACTGATAATATGGGTGGATAGAAAGATTCACTTACACAGTTTGTAAAATAGACAATCTGGTTCGTTCTTCTTCAGAATTACTGAGCACATTTGGTGGAATAAATAAAATACCCGTAAATTCAATGAGAATGTATCTGACACTAGCATGCCAATTTTCTAAAAGAAAGGCTTGCATGCTTTCCAAACAGGATAAAATGGTGTCTCGTGCTCCACTCCAATGTACACAAATAATCTAAAAAGAATCCTTACGAGTGTGTGAAAAGTGCAAAATTTGCATGATCTCCTTTGGGTTATCGGCTCGTTCGAATCCGAATTTCACATGGAAACCCCTGTTGAAAACTACCCATGAAATACCAAAGAAAGAAGAAGAAATCCTGAATAAAACGCAAACTGAAAGAGAGTTCCGGCGTGATACAAATATAAACCCTCTATAAATTGTCTATGTCTAGGCAGTGATTTGATGACAACGTAAATGTCAAGTTTACGATTGTTGATCCATGGGACAGTGATCTTACACAATCCGAAGGATCTCCATAGGAATTTCTTTGGGTATTCCTCTGAGAATGGTTTCTTTTTAAATCTCTTTCGACATCTACAACCCTCTATACATTGTCGGGAATAATGTTCATTACGAAATACGAAATCTTCTAATTCTTCTAAATATGAATCTGCAGGATCTCTTTAAGTGATTCTTAATTCTATTTGATCTCTCCCGCGATTATGGCGATCAAACGAATGTAGAATGACATCATACAATTCTGAAAGGATTTCAGTGCCAATCTTTATGGAAGCTCTCGCAAATTGAAGTGACTCAGAATGATGTACTTTACTTTTTGATAAAAAAAATAAAAGGTTTAAATCAAGATCGCATTCTTGGTTGGGGGAATAGAAATGTCTTATGTGTATTCTTATATACCTTAACACAACTTCAGAAATTATGCGTAAATGTTCTACGAAATCGACTAAAGGTCCTTCTTCTGAAAGATCTCTTGATTGAGGTAGAAGTGAAACGCACTCACGCGAGTGTTAAGACTTCGCTGAAGTTTTTAGTAAACCATAAAAATAAAACAGAAGAAGAAACTTTGGAAGGTTAAACGCCGAAATGTTTCCATCCACGGCTACTAAGTCACTCGTACGGTTTAGATGAAAAGTTTCGCAATGGACACTGCAAGGACAAGGGTATCATAGACCTTTAAATCACTAAGCTTCAGTTTAATTCTGATGATGGAAAAAGATGAATGTATAGAAGATTTGAATACCCAGAATCTCTGTTTTTAAGCACCGCAAGGTGTGTAAAAAAAAGAAATGAAACACTTTATAAACGACACTCGTCAATCACACGACAATGATCTAATTTTTGACAACTTACACACACATACAGATAAAATACCGTTATTCCCTAGAAGTTAAGTATCTACAACATATTCAGTGCTAAATACAGCATCCACAACCTAGTGATAAAGTGACTTTTTTTAACTAATCCGTTTACCCCTTTAGTTTACTAAGGAAGTTTTTAAAACCGTGTCTTGGTGTTAGGAATACGAGTGCAAATAGCATATTAGCATAAGCCATTCAGTTAAAAAAATATTGTAAGCAGTTGATAATTTCCTATTTCGATGGAGATCTTACTTTGTAAGTAGAGTAGTTGTTATCTTTTCTTTCCGGGAGAAAATAGTCCATTTAACTCCACAATGATTGTATCAGGCTGTTGGCGATTATCGCATTTTCTCTTATCGCGAGTTTTACATGAAAGTAGATGTTCAGTTTCTACGGTAATTGGAACTTGCGGTAAAATATTTAAATCATCTTGCAATAAGATTTAATTCAATTATGATAATCCGCTTGATGAATATGAGAGTAATTTGATCGGGTAAAAGTTAATCTCGTACTGGAATTTCCTGGTAATTCCTCCTTCTTTTTCTTTCAATTCTTTTCAGGCTCGTTTTTAGATTAATTTCATGTCGAACTCCCGATCAAGAAAATAATTCTTAATTTTGAATTTAGCACGTTCAACAACTCTTTCTGTAAGATGACTTAGAGTGTAAACAACCCGTACTTTTCATCTTCCACGCTGAGTTTATAATCAGTAACTCATATGAACGACAAGTGGTTCTTTTGGGGGCGGTACCTTGGGTTCGCCCTTTCCTCCTCAAATTCTCTGTTAATCGCTGTTATGTAACAAACTTCAAGGGCTATTTTCTCTTTAGTCATCCTTTTAAGTGTAATTCTAATCTGTACAATAGGTCAGTCATAATATTCTTATTATCAATCTTGTTTTTGTTTTGGCCAATCCGCAAAAGTATGGAATTTTAGGTCAAAAGACGTTTTGGAAAGAATCAACAAACAGCAGGTACATACTTAGTATGCGTAAACTGTTTTACGTAACTCAACATGATTCGCTAACTAAGTGAGAAACAGTGACGTTGGTCAAATATTGACAGCTAGATAACTCCCACCTTTATAAGCTAGAGGCCATCACTTTCCTAGAGAGGGTAAAGTTAGTCCCCGAGCTAGCACGTTATATTGAGTCTTTAAGAGAGGAAATAAAGAAGGCGTCAACTGTACAAGGAGTGCTAGAGATTCTTCTGACACCATAACAAACTGGTCCAGTGAAACTTTGATTTGATGGTAACCGCTGACAGGGTTACCATGGATACTTCCTTCTCGGAGTATTGTTGATGACTAGCTTCACCTGCTCCACCTGGAGACCAACCCCTGGGTTGATCTCCACGTGATAAATTCAACATCGATGAATCTCACGAAGTTCCGTTCAACAATTCTACGACGGTAACCGGCTTTAACGATAAAATAGAAAGGAATGTTAGGCTTGAGCAAAAAGGCCTTCATGGAAAGGACGGCCACAACTTCCCTATAAGACGAACTCGGTGAAAGCAAAGACAACAGAACAGCTCTTGAAACTTCTAGGGATTCCAAGAAACATTAAACGTTCTTCTGAGAGCTAGTCATCAAAATCAGTCATTCCTTGAGCAAGCAAATGTTGGTTTTTCTCTTTCCTGCCCCAATGTCTTGAGATGGTTGATATGCGACCCAAGCGCTTGGAAGAATGTCTCCTTGTAATTGTACCTCACTCCAAACTCCTTGCACGTTTTACGGACAATGGGAGTAATCTGAGGATAGTATATCTGACTGACGCCTGGGAACAGGTGGTGTGTCGTCTGATGGTTTAAGGCTCCTGCAAAGATGGGTAAATACACCATCAAGAATAACCTGTTCATGTGCTTCTTTTAATATTCAGTAACGCATCCAAATTAAAAATTACGATAGAATTCTACTTCATCACCAGTTTACAAGTTGCAAGGCTTTGGAACATTAACCCTTCAACTCCCAAGATCTCATTAGTTACTCTCCTAACTGTCTGCCATATAGTTCTTGTGATGTTAGTTAGGAGAATTTGGTATTGGATCAACTAATAATCCCCTCATTAACATTTTCCTTTATTCTCATCATTTGTCTGCTTGATATTGTATTGATATTGTGAGGAGAAATTCTGTCTTGGTGACTCATGGGAGTTAAAGGGTTGAATAAAAAGAGGGTGCGAATGCTAAGCAGATTTGAGTTGCGTACTCAACGAATTTGATTCCAAACAAACGAGTATTAAAAGCGCAATGCCTTTTCGAAATGTTTTAAGATAAGATATCTAAGAAATGCTTCCAAACCTGTAAACACGTTGAAAAACCAGCTGTCAGTTGCATAGTCTTGGGTTGTCTGTATCTGGAGCTCAGCCCTGCAGGAAAATTAAATAACATTTTAAAAAAAACATATCTAGCAACAAATTGGATCCTGAGATGATAAGATGCACGCATAGATGGTGTGCAAAACTAGATGGTCCTAATTTCAGTTTTGACCTTTTTCGTTTTTACTCTCTTAATAGCAAACCATTTCTGTAACCTTTCAGTATGCACCAGTGATTCCGAAATAGTACGGCATTGTCGAATCATTGTCTGGCGCCAGGTACAAGAGAAAACACATCATATAGCTTACACAGGGACATACCGCTTTACACGGAATAAACAGCGTACAGTTTGAATCGGAGGCAAATGTGTCTAAAAACGGACAGAATTGGTTAACGGCGGTCAACAACCGCTTAAAACATTCTTCACCACCCTCTATCAAAACTTCATTCCCAAGACTTCTATGCCGTTTCGTGGTCATAGCCAACAATTCCAGCATCGGCCGCCACTTGTGACAAACGTTACTGAACCGCTGCTCGTTATTTTAAGACGGCTGTGTTAAGTTCAAAAATGAGGGAGTAAATTGTTGTTTGTCTGTTTCCTTTTAAAGTTCAGTTAAAAACATTACGTGACTTCCCTACAACAGGAATAAAATCAAGGAAAATTTTGGCCACCTTACCAGTCTTCGGTCATTTTCCCATCCTTTCCTGGCTCGACCCAATCCACCTGCAAGATATCGAGGTACAAAGATATGTAAACAACCTGAAAAACACGAAATACCACACGACTGGGCAAGTGAAAATGACAACCAGCAACTACAACCGTATTGCCTTCCTACGCCTTAGCTCAGTCATCTTCCGCTTAGACAATGTTAGATAATGCCTTTGATGGCATTTTCTGGACATCGATGCCAAAAAAATGACAATTCAAGTATCTTTTAGACGATAGAAGAAAAAAATGACGATTCAAGTATCTTGAAGACGATAGAAACCCAGCCTTAACATGCAATCAGACTTGCAAGTACATTTAAACTTGGTGCATTAAGGGTTAGTCCACTTTGCTTTGTTGAAGAAATGTTGCTGTTGATTCCACTGTCTACGAACTCAAAAGTCCACTCCATCTACCTCGCTCACTACGTGGGATGCTTGAAACGTCAGCGCTAACCAATAGCTTGAAACCATGTCCGCGATAATAAAAAGCACGATCTGTAAAAACAATTTTGATAGGGTAAGCTGAACTGCACACTCATTTCTCGGTTACATTCATTAAATCTTTAAACCGAGAAGCATCAAACCATGTCTGAGTTGATTTCATGTGTCCGTGGGTCTGTACAGGAACAAATCACAGAAGAGGTCAAAATGTGGTAAGAACATCAGTGACACTGGCAGCTGCGCCTTGTTCTTACCAAATTTTGACGTCATCGGTGATCTATTACTGAACAGACCCATGGCAACATGAAATCTACTAGTTAAGTTGATGGTAAGCTCGATTGTGTACCACTCAACACTGATTTCAGGGAGAGTGCACAATACACTACGGAAGTAAATGAATCAAAATCTGTAGTAATTTGTGATCATCTCAAATCGGAATCAATTATAATTTTGCCTGCTCGTACCAGAGGTCTCCGGGCGAGCGCCAACAGCGCATAACGAATTACGGGATAGAAGTTCGTGATTTGTAATAGGTCAGCTCTGCTTTACTACGCGCTGTAATTGCTCACAAACAAAAATTGGTACGATTACTTGATGACTTTCGTTTTCCCGCGCTTCATGGTCTCATTGGTTGCACGTGATTTTTATCGCTATTGCGATTGGTCGTTGTGGTTAATTCGCTATTAGTTCTTCGACAATCGATCAAAAACATTGCGATGAAACGCGCCTCTTTAAAAAATGATTGGTAAGGCTTTACAGTCAATTATAACAAATTAGCAAACAGAAGGGGGTTATCAAATAAAGCTAATGGTGTATCGAACTTACCACTTTCCAAATTGAGAGCAAAAAACAAGGAATGACCACTCTGTACAGAAGGAAGAACAGCTTGCCACTAATAAATACAGTTAACTGTGAACTGGATGGAGGATTTATTCGAATAACACCTAGCAAGCAAACATGAAAATAAATTTGTTACATGCTGTTAAAGAAATGTCATTAAAATGACCCAAAGCCCGAAGTTGTGGTCAACTGAATGTAGCATTTTGAAGCTATAGCGGAGTTAAGTACTCAATGCACAGTACTGTGTCTGTGTTTTCGGTGGGCCCCTAACGACCGCTTTACAAAAAATCAGATGCAAAACTAAATATCAATCGCAAAGTGCTCTCGATTAACCAGTTGAGGGAACAGCAGCTAAAACTAGAGAGAGGACTTCTAGAGACATCAGTCCTGTACCGTCACATAAAAACGACGCCACTTCATCATCACATAATATAAAGTGCATATGCTATGTTGAATCAACTGAGTAAAGCAATTAATTTGAAGGGTGAATACACAAATTCAAGAGCGAAATGTGGCCAGATATAGCAATCAAGTTTAAAACCAGTAGATAATAATTATCCTGAATCTCACCGTTTTTCTTTATGAAGAATAATATAGTAACATCCTGAATCCTAGTTTTGAGACCTAGCTGTGGAAGCGAATTAACAACGAAATCAGACACACGTCTCATACATGATGACACGAGAAGCTCTATTTCTTTTCATAAGAGAAATTGACACAATTTAGTCTCGTTAGAAAAATTTAGTGAAGAGAAAATAGAGAATAGCATAGGAACGCGCGTAGACATGGAACTTCTCTTCGAATGTTCAACTCGACATCTAATTCATTCACTGTGCTCAATCGTGAGATATCGAGGTCAACACTATGTTCGTGATAAAAAAAAAACACCATTGCCCTTAACTGATAAGGAAGGCTTTGCCATTCATTTGCCAACCTGACAGTGGCGCGAAAGGCAAGTGACGTGTCAGCAGCTGATTGGCGATATCAATCACACGTAAAAAAAATTACTGGAATTGTACACGTGTGGATTTACGACTTTTCACAGGGAAGGAAATCCTTTTTAAACATCTTGTAAAACTAATTTATTCGTGTAAAAAAATATTTAGTTATAAGCGGCAAGAGTTAGCATTTTGTGCTCCAAAACTTACCAAACAGTAAACAAGAGGCACATAGACATGTTGATACACGTAACGAGGTACCCACTTTTGAGTCCATTTAATCCGTCTTATATCTGCTTCCTGACAAACAACATGAAACAAAATGCAGCTTCCATTAATTAGACTTTAGTCAGACTTAAATAAGCACACTTTAATAAATAAAACAACTATGTTACTTTAAGAGCAAATTTGAAAGTCACTAGAGTGCACACCTGAATCAGTAAGATAGTAAATTTTGAGCATGATAATAAAATGCGTAAACATGTTCTCTTGTCACTTCACGAGTATGAGGTTTGCACTCAAGCCAAGTGGCCCCCAGCTGAAACTTATCCCAGTTGGTATGAAGCTTGGTATGAAGCGACCAGCAGTATCATTACTCTCCCCTGAATGGGATGAGAGTCCATCACAAGGTCACCACTCCTCCCCCCCCCTACCCCCCAGAATTTCATCAGGCTTCCCCAACAATTTACCTATGCCCATTCATACTCTTGAGTGGAGAGAGGCACTGTGAGAGTACAGTGCTTTGACAAAGAACACAACACATTGACCCTGCCAGGTCTTGGACCCTGACCTCTCCACCCAGAGTCCAGCACACTATACGTCACAAGAGTGGAGCAAAGAGAGACCTCTGAGTTGACATGCTGTGATGCCTACAGGTCTAAAGTTCAATTCCTAAAGGTTTCATGGTCAGAATTTTTCAGTTGTTTCATGCCCAAAAAGCATTTTTCTTCAAAATCCATTTGCTATAGTACCCATTCATATTCACTTCAATATACTAATTTCAGTTCTCAAACTTACATCTTCAGAGGTAACAATATCAGGATCCATACCATCAATGTTAGTGTATGGGTGATGACCAAAAACATGCTGAAAATAGGTTCATAGCCAGTCAGTTTTAGTAAATAAATTATAGTACACATGTACAAGAGATCTTGTAGATTGGAGTTCTCAATAAAGAATGGAAAAAGTCACAGATGCAATATATTTTTTTTATAATGTGAGGCAAATAAGTAATATATCAAATCTGACCTGATAAATCCAAATATAGAATGATGCTCCATTTAAAAAGTCATGAACGTGACCAACAAGTCTCCAGAGTGTGGGGTGACTGGTCACAGCACAGTGACTAAAAGTTTCAAAACAATTATTTATCAATTCACTCAACAACCTTTTGAAAATGCAAAGATTTTGAGTCTACACCATTTTTTCAGTATTGCGGTCATTACCCAATTATCAGATGCACAAATAGTTTTAAAATACTTTAATTAATTTTAACACCCTAAATGTTCTTACAAATACAAGAAGACATGTTCACTGCAACTAATGAAACAACAATAGTCTGTAAATGGTTTGTCAACAGCTGTTCAGTGATTTGTTTGTGGTGATAATGTAAGGATTGATATGGAAAGCTGATGTTTTGAGTGTTAGTCCTTTGTCGGAGTGAATGAGGAAGGCGTCATGCTCAAAACCCCAACTATAGAAACTCTCAACAATGGCCAACTTACATCATCAACTCTGTTGACAAAACCAAATTATTCTGTAATACCCTTCATTGAAAGTGTCACAGTTTTTTGGAAACTAAACCCCTATCAGAATTGATTACTCTTGCAAGTGGTACTAATTGTGTGTTATCATTTGCGAGTGAGGCATGTTACTCTTACAGCCTTCCTCTTCTTCTCAAAAGAATATACCAGTAACTGGAAATTATTGAATTCTTAGGGAAACTGAATGAAAATGTGTTGTGTGAACTTAATATAACAGGTCCAAAAGATTACCTCGAGTCATGGTTATTCACCAATCCAATCAAAGCACACATCCATCCCATGAAAGCAGCAGCAATGCATGACAAGAAAAAGTTGTGGGACAGCCAGAACATCTGGTAAAAGTAATAAAATTCATATACACCAGCTTGCTTGAGAATGCAATAATAGTGAGTCTTGTAGTCTGCTAATTAGTTGATTGGCTGTGTCTGTACTAATTTTTTTCCTATTTATCATCCTTATGAGACAATAAGATTCCACACTATATATTTCAACTGTTTGTGTTTGAGTTGACTGGTAAATTATTTATAGACAAGTAAGCACAGGTTTTAAATTGATAAATGAGGAATAAGACTCTGCTCCCACATTATAAAGCCACAAAGGAATATGACATGAGAAGGAATGCAAGAATGACAGTTTTCTCTAGGAAACAGGGGTAGAGTGGGTAAGGGAACACTGGGGGAAGGCAGAGAAGTATTCCCATTCACATAATAGTAATTAAAAAAATCATGACCATGATTGTCATTTGTGAAAAAAGAGAAAAATACTGACAGCTCAATTTTTAAATAAGCAATTCCTCCTAAGGAAATAAGGGGTTTATTGAATACTACTGTCATTAGTGTTCAAAATTTAACTAACCTGCGCACTCCACATAAGAAGTAAAACAGCTGGAATTCCAATGTAACGTAACCACATCCACCCTGAGAACTTGGGATCCTATCAATTAAGTATTGAGAATTGACCATGGTTTTGAGAAAAAAAAATTCCAATTTTGGTGCAATATTGAATTCACACCCAATTTGTCCTTACCAAAAGCATTTATCTTGCCTGGATTTTGCTAGTTTTATGTTTCAAAGTTTTCTGTAACCAGGCTTGAGTCACTGCTATCTGTTTATAAGAGTGAATATAATTGAAGGTATTGGGAGGTCGAAACATTTTCAAAATGCCCTTGCCTGCTGATGTTTGGAGTTACTTCAATTTCTTTAATAATATTAAGTGTCTGAAGCCTGCTTTACTGAAATGATGATACCATTATGAACAAATAAATAGACAACATATGTCTTTATTTAAACTTTCAAAACAAGTTTAATTTCTTTCTATCTTGATTAATTCAAGACACAGTGAACTGTACCTGATTTGTCTCCTTGAAGTAGTTTTTGACACGCTCCCTCACAGTTTGGTAAAAGGGCCTGGAAAACAGAGCAACAAAAATGGTGAAAAACATTTTTGCACAAGTATCACCTCATTTTAAACTTAAATTAATAAGAAAACATGCTCACCCTAACTGTTGGTTAAGTTAAAAACTTACCCCCGCTCAGGAAAAGTGGGAAATTCATCTGAGATTAGGTCTCCAACATAATATTTTTCCAAAACCCTAAGGAAAAAAAAAAACTCTTTCTAGCTTATTAAGTTTAGGTTCCTCTTTCACTAAAAAATCAAATTACAAGTGGAAGTTATTATCATCTAAAGCAAATATGTATTACTAATAGAACGAAAAGAGCTTTCAAGAAACTATTTGACTTGGATCTTCCATACTAATTGACAAGTTTAGGGCAGGGAAGAGAGCCAAATACCCCATGCTAACTCTTAAGCAAGGCAAAATAGTAAATTGTGATACCCTTCTTTTTTGGCTAATCAACCGGTCAAATCCTTAATAATTCCCACCCATGTCAATGTTGTCGTGGCATTGGGAAGGGGGGAAGTCTTCTGACTAGGGCTTTAGAATTTAAATAAGATTTCTACTACAAGTAGCTCTCGGTACAACTGTATTATATCATCATTGTACAACAGTAGAAATAAAAGGATTTGTATAGAAAAAACGATGAAAAGGGGGATACATTGCTGATTTAAAAAAATTCACAACCGAGAGAAGGGAATGAGCAACAGAAGCAATATTTCTGGTAACTATACGTAACCGTTCTTTTATATCCAATGTTATGTAAGAACAACATTGAGATTATATGCCCAAACTCATTTCATTTTAAACTCAAATCAGTCTACAAAATTGTAAAATGCTCTATTAACTAGCTGCAATACTACAACGAGTGGTAAATATCTTGGCACGCTCTTCTGCTTTTTAAATTTTATTTATAACTCTCATTTATCTCCCCCTCTCCCTCATTCAGTTGATGTCGCTTGGTGATGCAACATTGTTTGCCGGGAGAGGGTGAACTTTCCACTAAGCTATTAGACATGAATCAGAGGATTTCGTTTACTTATGTTAAGTGGAGGGTTGTCAATCTCCTCCTTTGGGAAAGCGTGCCAACTTCTTTTGCCACTCGTGGGCGATTGACCTGAGCTTGACAGATAGGAGGAAAAACGCTCCCAACCGGCCTCTAAGTAAACCATATCAAGTTCAAGTGCAATAGATTTTGGATCTGATATTTTCGTTTTAGCTAAATAGACGGTTAAATACCCCCAAAACTGGAAAAGGAAAGTAATTCACTAGCTGGACTCTTACAAACTTTAATCATTGTAGAACTAAGGTTACGTTTTTTTACGAGGTCATAAAATCATAATCAAATATAATTTTTTTCTTCAGCTTACTTCGAAACCGAGTCGCTGAAAGCGTGGTAAGTTTCGAACACAATGGTAACATCGCTTCCTGCTCCAATAAGTAGCATATCTTTCCCACCAGGATGTCGGTTGAGAAACTTACTCACATCGTATACCTAAAAGAAAAGCGTATTTGCAATTAAGAGGAGTCAGATCTAAAGCGTGCCCGGATCACGATCGCACAGCGGAAGTTTCCTTTGAACACAATGGCCTATTAAACTATTTTCACTATTTACCTTTCCGCGAACCGCAACATGTGCATTGTCCTCCTTATTCAAAGAAATCAGTTCCTTCCAAGTAAATTTTTTTTGCGGCGCCATAGTTTGAGAGTGCAAATGATATCTGTATGTAAATTGTTGGAGTTGCTAGACTGTGTTACATAAGTTTGCCGCTGTCGATGATTGGTTTGTTGACTCTCATGTGGACTGCATGCCAGATGCGTGAAGCCTAAGAAGGTCATTCAAGGGGACCACACAGTACTAACACTGCTCGCTCGACAGAGACAAGACCTCCGGTATTGGGAAAAAGAAAATGAGGACACTTTTTTTTTACTAGATCGGATTACATCAAGTACAAGCTGTAAAACTAATTCTAAACAGAAGGAGTAGTCTGACATGAGGCTGGAAAGGATTTGACCCAACGAAATTTTTGACGGAGAATTTTGTGTGAGTGATCGACCCCTACAGCCACACAGCAGCTCTGAGGGTGGGGAGGGTGGGGAGGGGGACGAAGTAGTGAATTAGTTTGCCGGGTACTTGCGAAGGAACTGAAAATTTTACTTGGGTAACCATTGCCTATTACAAAATTACTTTATTCTCATTTTTCTGTAGTTGATTTTAGTCTAGCCTGCACAACATATCGTTCTTTGGACGGTACGTAAACACTGGCCCACTACCCCCCTCCCCCTCCCCCAATCAGTAGATGTAAGAAGGATCACATTGTTTGATGGTGCTACATAATCCACTGTGCAATGAATTGCACGCAAGACGTTCACGGGATCTAAGGGTATTCGGCAGCAACTAGCTTCCATCGGTCAAGGCATACGTTCCTTAACACAAAGTGATATCATAATCTGCTTATAAAAATCACAAGACTGCTGGGCACACGAAGTAAAGCTTATTAGCAAGGAATTCGTCATGTAAGTCTCCTCTAAGACAGAGAATCAGTCAAGTTAAGACATTTAGCCTCGAAGCTGAGCTGCAATTTACAATTTTACAAGCAACTGGAGAAAAGAAGCCTGTAAAAATTCAAGCTGCAACGGGATTCGACCCGTGCCCCTCAGATGCTGATTGAGCCACAAGGCCAAATATCGGGAGGGAGGCAAATTTTAATGGGTTTTTAGTTCTCGTGAAAGAATCTGATCACAATAGTAATGAAATCAATGTTATATGTTGCAATTGGAGTAAATTGTACCACATCTGCAAGGACTATTTTTTATTTGAATTTCATCCGCTGGTGATGAGATTCATTAAATACTATTTCGATAGAGAACACTCTGGTTCTACTGTTTTATTAAAGGTTGATGGGGAACAAAATAATGGATAGAGAAAAGCGACTTGTATTGCAAGGAAATGTTGATTATAAATGGATCATTACCATATCGAAGGAATATCAAAATGGAATTGGAAATATTAAATACAAACGCTTGTTTTATTTATGTCTCTCCTTCTTTCCCTCGTTTTTTGTAAAGTGCTTTGCATTGAATGCATTAAAAATTCAATCCAATCAGATTCAGCGTAAAGTCTTCCGTGCACCAATGCGGTTTCTTCATTACTCAACTGTCAGTAACGTTAATGCTGCCGGTGACCAAGGTATTGCCTGTAATTTCTCAGGGATCATCGTTCGCGCCTCGAGAAACACTTTCTTTCTCACCTGAGAGAGTGAAAAAACAGGAACGGGAATCTTCCCTTCAAATTTTTTCTTTCGACGCCTTAACCTACTTAACCTACTACTTACGATTAAAAATGAAACCAATTTCGACTCAGATATATTTTCCTGCGATCCATTTAAATCCAACAATTAAAGAAATTAGTGATTTCCACATCCTGCAATGCACATGGATATGAGACAGTATACAGCCTTATGATCCATCAAATACTTTTGCTCACGCACGATTGGTCTTCACGCATTACGTGACCGAATATCCCCCCAAACTGGGTGATATCCGAGGATGTCACTTAGGGGGAATATTCCCCAATTTTCAAACCTACGTCCACTACGATAAGTCTTCGTTTAAATTTTGATTCAAGATGAGAGAGCGTTTACTGGTTATTACAGAAGAAGGAAAATATTTGTTTGTTCATTAAGCCGTATCAGAGCACACTCAAAAGAAAAGATAAGAAACAATTTTTTCACATGCATTGCAGAATCATGATTTGAAGGATAAAAACACAATGGCCCTTTTTTTTTGCTCGAAAACATGTTCGTATATTTGTCCTTGGGTTCCTCGAAGCAAATAGTTCTCCTCGAGTTTTGCTCTCGGAAAACTGTTTACATCCTGGAACAAATAATGTCTGTGGACAAATATCCGAGCATATTTTCGCGCCAAATAGGGGCTACTGTTTATGTCAGGCTGCTCTCACTATGACGATCATTTCGCGCGCCAATTGAACTTGAACCAGCCAATGTCCGCTGCGAACAATTTTCCAATTTTAGTGCACCTGTGCAAAGAAACTCGATCTCTGCTTTTAGACACCTGAGGGAGAAAATAAAATTTCATTGACAAACAAGGGTAAGAAATATGCGGAAAATGAGTATAATGAGCCAATATTCAAGCAAAATTTGTTCTGATCTTTTCCCTTAAATTTTCAAGAATTTAGTTGTATTTATTTGTCTATCAAAGACATACTTAACTTACTTATGTAGTATCTTGAAATAAATTTTATTTTTTGACATTTGAATGTTAGCGTCTTTAAATGATACTCAACGAACAATAATCATTTCATTATTTTTTTTTTTTATTATCCGATTATTCTAATGAAATCTTGACCTGATAAATCAGAATCCTGCTTTGTCGGGGAAACTCAAGAAAGTGGCGAAAGCTCACAGTTTTGCTTGCTTAAAATAGTCGCCGTAAAGTGAGATATTTGTTTTCCATTTAAAACAAACAAAGAAGTTATTGGAGGTAAATTCGTTCCAGTCTCAGTTCGTGAATGAGGTCTTCTAAGACCAAAAAATAAATACATTTCAAATCACTGTTTTTGGCATGACTCCAGACACAATGAGGCCAAGTAGGGGCGCGTATTTCTTTTGACAAAAAACAAAATTACAGCCAATTGTGACATGCATAAATAAATTTGATCTCAGAGTTTTAATAATGGAGCAAATAATCACAAAACACGTCTCCCCGATCAACCTGTTCGTAATTTGCATGTTGGCAAAGCCGGCCGGTGCAAAGGTGGCAGTCCTATTATTGGAATACTCTGTTTTGTGGACAGCGATTGTCAATTCATTCGCTCTCTTTTATTTCAATTGAAAGAAACAAAGGAAAATAACAATGTTCTGTTGATAGTTGTGCAGCTTGTAAATTAAACGCATCGGTGGATTTTGAAACTAGCCTAGACGCGATCACGAGTTAGCCGGCCCCAAGCGGTCTTTACAAATAGAAATATTGAGTGTTTCCTCATTCTGAACGACGCCATAAGAGCTTGGATCTCAAGCATTACCACATGGATCAGTATTGCTTCATTTCCTCTCACCGATGAATTCGAATTGCCGTATATTCACGAACCCAATGTTGCTTAATTGATGTTTGGCAAAGATCGATTTGTTTTACACAGTGACTGCTGGAAGCCACAGCTCAGCGGGATTTCAGTTCAAAATTCGTTCCGCAAGCTCTCCTCAAGATGATTTACAAACGAGTGCTGTCTTTGAGCTCTTTGATAATCCTTTGGTTACAGAGCAGAAGCTTTATAAGTGGTAAATGCCTCCACGAATTCTCAGGTCAGTCAGCGTTTGCGCATGTTTTGAATAAGAGCGATTCGCTTTACTCCAATGATAGCAAGAATGTTTACTTGAACGATCAGACTTGTTAACGCAGAGCAACACATCCTAGTGATTGCTACAAACTATTGATCATGATTTTCCGTGATACAGTATATTGTCACGAAGAGTCACTCTTGATTGAATCATCGCAACTATAAAGTAATTTAAACTCAGTCTCTACACGTACGTGTAGCAATAACATTACATTAACTCACGCGAGCCGTTAAAGATCTAACAGAGACCTTTATTTAAAAGCGTAGTTCAATCGCATTTAAACACGTTTCAAAATAATTCTCCTTTTTTATGTAATGAAACTTGTTATCGACGTTTCGTAGTATGTTGATATACTGATCGAATGTTTCAACTTACTGCCGGCAGAGGTCGAATACTCAATACGACATTTTGTACACACGACCAAGCAAAGTGTTTTTCGACAAATAGGAGCACCACCTACGTAGATTGCATATTTAAATAAAAATCGATTCGTCATAAACTGATAATCAGTGATCGTGTGTAGCAATCAATAACTAAACTACAGGAAACTGTAGCTGTTGGAAACGAGCCTAATATATCAAGATACGCAGCAGCTGATCTTAAGAAATGTCACCTATCAAGATCGCGCGGACTGTGCAAAACCACAGAACACCAACCCAGTCAGGACAAAAGGAAGCACGTTTGTTCTCTTTTCTGTATTTCATAAGTCTTCTGCCCACTAAAACACTGGGAAAAGAAACGCTGAAGAAACACTGAAATTATCCTTATCGTGGTAACGATAGATGTCGCTATAAAGAGTACTTCCGTGGCCTAGGTTTCGCCTGTGAATGCGGGATCTTTGCCAAGGGTCACGCTAACTGTTTTCGGCCTGTCAGATAGCTCAATTTAAAGTAGGTCTAAAAGAGCAAAAAAACAGTACAAAAAAAACCAACAACAACTACGAACACGGCTGATTCAAAGGAGCACTTAGTAGAATATAGTGTAGCTGAAAGTGTGTAAACATAATTGTGATGTGTTTGGTTCGGGCCATTGTCAAGAAATATTTAATGAAAATAAAGGAGGACTTTTTCCGAGTTTACGGGTTTATTAATTCTCGAAAGCTAACTAAATCCAACTATCCAGTCAAGCCTTGCACAGCTGTCTCCATGAACTTCTGCCGGCTGCCACTGTTTAGATAAAGCTATGTAAATAGTGAAGAAGTCCTGAAATCTCGATCAAGTTTCATCGCTAAGTTCAGAACAAGCATTTCACGTCAAGTAAGGAAAATAAATGGCGACAGCAGTATCAAACTTTCAATCATGTATCTCAATTCATCTTACCCTTATTTATTCCCCAACACGAGCAAGCGTGTTCTCCATGTTTTTCCCTGTAAAATTCCCATGGTACTGACAGGAGAATTTGTACATCAATCAAGAGGTTTTTTTCCAGATGGTGACCATTTCCTTTATTCTTTTGAGCTTAATGTTTTACTCAGTAGAGATATTGTAAGGAAAATTTTTGGGTCAAGAGATTTTTATGGCTAATAAAGCCGATTGTTTAGTTTTTAACTCAAGGACGATTTTCGTGCTTTGACAAAAATTTACCCGCCTAGAGATTACCTTCAAGACCTTGTTGCCGTTAATTCAGCAACTGTCTGTCCTAAGGAATTGCATGAGCTTTGATTTTAACTACCGCAGACAATGTTTTTTTAATTGATTTTTTACCGATATTCTTCTTCGAAGCAGGTCCAACAGAGAAACAGAAATTAACCTTTCAAGGAAAGGAGTTACCACTGACAATTTCCTATGGACATCGCGCTTCCCAGCAAGCCACTGCACAGCTTACTAAGATTTTACTAGAGGAAGGCCTGGGGTACGATGACGTCAAATTGGTACCCTGCTTTCAAGAGACTTTAGGAACTAATTGTGGGAGTGCCAGGTAAAACAAAGTGCCTACAGTTAATCTCATGCAGTAAAACTTGCCCTTTTCTTAGTCTATGCAGAATCTACGCATCTCTTGGGCAGCACACTAGAGCTTAGTTGTTGCAGTTGAGCGATGACTTGTAAAGAAGTGCAGCGCTTTTGTTTGTGATTATTTTTGCCTGTATGTCTGTCTATCTGTCTGGCCAAGGAACACTAGATGACTGGTCCATAAAAACAAGTGTGCTCCACAAGGGTAATTGTCTTTGTCAGTGTGTCTGTCTATCCGTCTGGCCAAGGAACTTCAGTTGATTTGAATACTTATTTAATTATCCCGATTACAGATTTTCTGGTGTTCCGCAAGCCATGATAGACACAGAGGTCTGGGTACCATTTGACCGTGAATACCCTGCAGAGAATGAGGTAGTGGCGGATGTGGGATCAATAGGATTCACGGGAAGGTTAGTCATAGGAAAACATCGGGCTCTTGGAGTCTAAGAATCCTGAGGCTGAAAAAGAAAGAAGCTTTTCCTTGATCTACTCTTTTTGTAGATGGCTGTGTCACGTCGTGAGTAGCAGATCGCAGCCACAATCTGCTTCGTGTGACCGTTAAAGCATGTTTGTGAAAATCTTTTTTTCCGAGCAATAGAATTTTGTTCCCTTAATGAGTCTCACAATTCCAACCTGGTGTGATTTATGTGATGTTCACGATTGCAAAATAATTCCCAACGACTTGCTTTGGAATAAGTACACACGACTCGTTTAACTGCAGCGAGTTGTCATCTAGAAATGTGTCGGCCCTTACTTACCATGATATTTACGAATTTTTAGAGTTTGTGTCGGTGGGTTATGACTGTCCTACTCTCGTGTAATTCAAAAAACGTCTTATTCCAGATTAGGCTGGTTTACAAACTCCTTCTTTGTTGATCGAATGTGGAGCGAACACCACCAACCCGCTGATCATTGGAGAGCCCTACAGCTTCGTGTTGTACTACAGGAACTTCCCCTCGCATCGGAACTGATCACATGTCAGGCTTGCATAGAAAACGAGTTCCATCCTCTGCAGTGTGTCCAACTAAACCAAAGTGGCGAAAATTGTGTTGCTCTTATGGCTGCACATAAAGGTGAAATTCAATAAAAAATATTTTCTTTCTCGTTGGGAGATAAAGTAGCTTGCCGGTTACCGCAACACAGCGGTTTTAAGCATGAGCTTGATATCACGGTGATTTTAATTATCACAGGTAATCTCAGTTCTTTTATGGTCGAGGATCAGATTTCAAGTCTTCGATTGAACATATCAGTGATATGGCTTGGAAATAACCTTACTTCCACAGTTTTGCTGAATGAAGCAAAGAGAAAGCCGTTACTATTTTATGCCTGGGATCCATGCCCTTTAACCACAGATGACAAATTTAGGAGGATTACCTTCCCTGGATGCAGGTAATCATTATATCCATTAACTCTATCCTAGAAGCGATATTATCATTCAAATTCTTAGATTTGTTTTCCTTTTCAGCTTTTCTTCGAACTACATCGCCGTAAACCACACGAATAAATATCATGGAGGATGCGATTTTCCCTTGTACGACCTGCGTAAGTTTGTTTGGAAGGAAATACAAAATCGTTACAAGGACATTTATGGCCTATTAAAAGCCATCAGCTTTACACGAGAGCAAATCACTGATATACTTCATCAGGTCGGCACAACACAAAACAGCGCGTTAATCAATGACTCCATGTGCCATTGGCTGAATAAATCACGCGATATTTGGTTGCCATGGATACAAGCTGAAACTACAGCTAAAAGAACTGTGTATATTGGAGGGATGTTTCCTAGTCTTGTGGAGGCAAAGGCTGTATGGTCAAGTCCGGGTGATGAAGCTGGAGCCCAACTAGCTATCCAGGAGATTAACAGAGACAAAAACGTTTTGGAGCGCTGCAGGCTTGAGCTACTTGTAGCTCCAACTCAGTGCAGAGGAGAGCTGGTGATTTCGGCCTATGTACGGTACCTGAATCTGCATCATTCAGAAAAAGTGATTGGTATCGTTGGACCAGCATGCAGCAAGGCAACACTTCCAATAGCCGAAGTGGCGCGATTTCACAACACAGTTCTGATGGGCTACGGCGCTGATGACGTGGCTTTATCCGATAGAACGAGATTTCCGATGTTTTTCCGAACAAATCCAAGCATTGACGAATTCAAGCTCGCATACTTATCAATTTTTCGAGAATTTGGTTGGAAGAAATGTGTTGTCTTGCGTGAGGCTAAGTATCCAGTAAACACGATACAGTCTCGTACAGAATTCCTGACAAAACACGGAGTTCAAGTACTGTCACGTGAGTTGCCGTCCGGTGAAGACCTGGACGCCAAGAGTTATGTCAAGAACGTTGCAGAGAGTAAACTGACGGTGGTAATGTTGGATGCCTACCCAGCAGTCACCAGGGCAGTGACATGCCAAGCATATAAGGAGGTATGAAAGTTTCCAAGCATACATAATGATTTCAGACGCTCATCACCTGTACTGTATTAAAGGTCCTCTACACAAGTAGTTTACACTTAATTCCAACAGGTAATAAATGATCTCCCAAGGTGGCTAACAAACTGTGCATTTCAACAAAATGCAATTATATTTCAAAGAAAACTAGGCGGATTTCAGGCTCTTTTTTCTTTACTGTGCTCTAATCATTTGCCTGGCAAAACCCATCTTGATAAAGCAATCATATATTATCAATAAAAACTCTTTGGATACACCTTTTATAATCGCCCCATCGAAAAGCCAGAAAACAGTAGGTGTTTAGTTTACTGAATGTAGCGGTCCTCTAGGCTACTAATTTCAAAAGGAACGTAACTCGTTATTAAAGGAACTTTGCATCCCTACTACGCCAAGTACAGCTTTGTACACTAATTTTTCTCATACCTTTTTTTCCTTAAATTTGATCAGGGTCTAACTTCAGAAAAAGGTTACGTGTGGTTCTTACTTGATTGGCTGGAATCTAATTGGTGGGACGTAGATTTTTATAACAGCAAAAGGCACGCCGCACCAGAAAGCGTACCGTGCTCTAATGATGACATGAAGACTTTTGTTGATCAAGGCTACTTCACTTTATCTTCTCCCTTTTTTGGAGATGACGAACAACTCGTTGAGGGAGGAGGAACTGTTAAACAATGGAAAGAACAATATCGATCTACCGTGACAAAGCAGGTAAAAGCACAGTGATGCAATTGCTTCCGTCGTTCGTCAAAGTTTTCTCGTGATTTGGTGGAGATGTTAGCCCAGACGAAGCAATATCACGTTATATACCATCATAAATGCGCAGAGGTGAAGCAGGGGTGGTGGGTGCCTTTAGACGCGTGTCGATATTCCTACTTTGATTCTCACTTATGCATCCCTTGCGAAAATCCTAGCAAAAAAAACAGTGGCTACCAATATAACTGATTTTAAGAGTGCATCTTATTTAGATAGATTTAGAGGAGCCATACCTTAGACTTCCACATTGCCAGGCTAGAGTTACATGCTGTCATGGTTCTGCTGCCTCCCTTGTTCAGTTTACCCTAACGTTATTTTTCTTTCGCAGAAAAAGGAATGGTCGGATTACGCATCGTTTGCGCATGACGCTGTGTGGACATACGCTGTAGCACTGAATCAGCTGCTCAAGAATGACTCCTCTGCTTTGGATAAGATTGATACCAATTCTACCTCAGCGTAAGTATATTTTGATGTTATTTGGTATTACAAAATGTTTTACAGGTTTAAAGCTGAAACGCTGGTTTCCTAAAGACGAACGTAAACGATGCCAGTTTTAATGTCATGCAACCAGTAATACTTTGAGAGGTCTGTACGAAGGAGGGAAACAATTAACCCGCTCTCAGGAGTTTGATAAAGCACTTGACTGATTAAGGTGTGTAAAAAAATTGAGCCAGATTCGTTCGTAAAAAACAGGCCACCGAATTAAGTGAAACTCTGAAGTCAAAGCTTGAAACAGCGATGCAATATTTAGATAACGTAGCAAACACGGAGACAAAGATGAACGAAGCTGAAGAAGGTTTAAAAGCCTGGCAATTGAGATTTTTAGATAAACTCTTTTGTTTGAAAATTTAATAGCCAACGTTCGGTGGTAATTTGGTGGTCATTCAAACGAAAGTTTAATTTCAAACCTCTAAAAAGGTACAGTTATACACAAGTTTCCCTTTCAGAGAGCACATGCCCAACTTGATATGAGGAAAAAGGCCTAAAAACCATCTCCAATACTAACAAAAAAGCCAGATTCAAACAATGATTATCAAATATTATCGAGGGTTAATATAATATGGTGGAGTATTTTACAATAAACTTACTGCTCAAGGTTTAGGTTCTTATTTCAAAAAAATGTCAACCTGATCATCTTTCGCTTCCAATTAATCAGAAAGTTCCGTCGCTATATACAGCAAGTGGACTTCTTGGGTGTGTCTGGAAGGGTTCACTTTAACAAAGGCGATCGTCTCTCCGACATTATCATCAAACAGAAATTCACTTCGCACTCCGTAACCATTGGAAACTTTATCCATGCCCACAAACCGAACGCAACTTACTCAGGAGGCCTGCAGTGGAATCCTAACACAATTACATGGGCCTCGGGGACAATACCAAGTGATGTTTTACCAGGCGAGTTTCTTTAGTTCATCTATTCTTTATTTTAAAATTCCAGAAGTAACCTCTAACTTTGAAAATCAATTGTGTTGTTGATAAATCCAAGAATATCTTACCTTTTAGCAGGGAGTGTGTTGATTTTATTACGATCCGCCGCATTCAGCACCGTTTTGAGAAGTAGTTTCGCTCGTCGCAGGCGACGAGCGAAAAAACTTAGACTTAGCTTCCTTATTTTATATTACTGCGATGATATATTCTAAAGTCAGTTTATTTATTAAACCGAGTACTGTACTTGAAGTTTGTCTTATCAAGAAGAAGGAAACTTTTGTCGTCCTTTTCCTTTTCAGCCATTCCTATAAGTATTATTGTTAAATCACCCTGAATTCGGCTCCTAGAAAATATATCCTAATGTTTTTTTGACATTTCTATAAAGAACCTGAACCCAGGGCACTATGCGCAGTGGAGAATTTAAGAAAAGCTTTGGGTGTGTCCTGTCGAGTGGCCATTGGTATTGCCGTACTCATTGGTGAGTCAAAATAAACACGTAGTGATCAGTTTCTAAAAGTGAGGAGCGAGAGCATATCTATCCTAATATCAAGCTTAAGAAATCGATGGTTTGAGCTCTGCTTTGATCCTCTTCGTCTACTTCCTTTCATTAAAAACTGGATCATTGGATGATGCAATTCAAGAGTTTTTATTAGCTTTGCCATCATGGGTTATGAGACATTATACCATTCTCTACAAATATGGTAAGTGTACGCGTGTATAAAATTGAGATGATTTATCTATATTTTGGGGCGTTTCTAATAAAACAATTATTCCACTCGCGCATGTTGAATATGAGATGATTGTAGCCAACTCGGCTTGCAGACCTCTTTGGATATCTATCGTCTTATATACGACGGGCGCTGGTGGATTGTTTGTTATTATCTTTCCTCTATAACGCTCATGTCTCACAGTCTTACAAGAAACTCTGTTTTGAGTTTCGAGAGAAGAACTTGTCACCTTTCAGCCTATCCATTCCTATAACTTTGGTTCTTCTGTTGGAGTAAACTTTGGGTAGACCTGCTCGAAGAGAGTGACATGAACACTGCGCTTTTTTGGTTGAGTTTTTTTTCTCAAAATTTGGATGGGAGGTTGTCACGTTTTCGTTGGTTAGCATCGAGAAAGAACTCTGCTGTCGTTGAAAGTCATGAAAGTTTTGGGCAATAATGCTATTTTTTATCTGAAGTATTCAGGAATATTAAAAAAAATCATAAGAAAAGGAATGATTCTATCTAAAAAAAACATATTTCTCTCTTTAGTCTATAATCCACTCACTGAAAATATTTTATTTTTCCCAAAGCCCTGATATCTGTTTCGGTTCTCCTGATATTTGTTATATGGATTCTCAAAGGAAGGTAAGACGTCAATAAGATGATGTAATGTTAAGCAAACGTAAAAAAATCCATACCAGAAGATGATAACTTTATACTCGGATTAGTCTGTGCGAAAGCAGGGACATCTGTTTTCGAAACGAAAAATATCGAAAATACGGGAAAATCTTATCATTTGTTGAAATGTTTCTCCTTCTATACCTGACACTGGCAAATAAAAACTTAAATATCTTAATTACTCCATCGCTGTGACTGATTAAAAGATATGCATGCATGCAGGAACTTTTTTTATCTCTCTTTACACCAGATATTCTTCAAAGTACCGTAACACTAAAAATCGTCTGCGCGAGCTGGGTCTCTTGGATTCCAATTTCACCGGGTCCATATTTATACTAGACGATTGGGAAATACCGCGAGAAAAACTGGTTTTAAACAGGAAACTCGGCGAGGGAGCTTTCGGAGCTGTGTTTGGTGGAGAAGGTATGGGTCTGAAGGAATCTGAGGTCTCGGTACCAGTAGCAGTGAAAACTCTCAGAGTTGGAGCAACGATTGAGGATAAGGTGAGGGTTTGTGTGAGTTCCTGCACGTTCACAGTTTTAGGCTGAAGTGTAAAAGTGCTGTTGGAATGTTTGTGCTATATCCAGAACGCTGTGATTGTTCGTGATTGGAGGGTCTAGAGAAAAAGAGTATTTTTAATTTTAAAATGCAAATAAATGTCAAGGAAAATAGTGTAGGACATCATTTCGTTGTACCAACGTGTAAATTATATGGGAAAAAAAAGCTGGAACAATTCTTGATCATTGAGATGGTCTGGGATCACACAAGGGTGGGCTAAGGTACGATCAAGAGGAGTGGATTTGCCCCGCGTATCACGAATGAATTTTGAAAATATAGATTAAAGATATACATGCCTGAGAGAGAACATTGAACAACAAACCGTATGCAATTTATCAGAATTTTTCGCTGTCGCCATATAACCCTCTTTTATCTGCTCTGCTTTTGAAAATCAGTTGTAGAGAAGGTAACAAATAGCAAGTAGCGAATCTCTGCTCTTGTTATGACTAGGGATTTTATGAATCTTACCCTACACAGATTGAATTTCTGAGCGAGGCAGATAAAATGAAGCTCCTTTCCCATCCAAACCTGGTGAAGCTCCTTGCCGTTTGTACCACAGGCGAACCAGTATATATTGTTATGGAACTCATGATACACGGTAACACATTTACCACGTTCTGTTCGACCTTTGTACAGTTTTGGAGCCTCTTGCTGACTTCAGTTAACATTATTTTGATTGTGTTTTTAGGTGACTTGAAAAATTTTCTTCTTGCTCGGCGTCGCATGGTGAATCAACCTGGAGCTCCTGAGGTAACGATTATTTTAATAATACAGGGTTGCATGGCAGAATTTCTGTCAAGACTAACATTACATAAATATTTATTTCAAAGTCCGAAGATGTCACTCCGGAAAAGCTGACAACTATGGCACTGGACATTGCTCGCGGGCTCCAGTATCTGACAGATATGAACTTTGTGCACAGGTGAAGCTAAAAACTAGTGCGTTAAAGCATAGATGCGCAACAGAAGGAGGACACCGGAATATTCAACACTATTGAACCAAAGTTCTGAGTTTCATAGGAAATAATATACATGAAAAAAGAACGTTGGGTCTGAACGCGCTCCTAATTGGCTGAGTACAATCTCATGAAACACGAATGCAAAGTTGTAACACGAGTGCAAATTACAAATAGCGCACACACACTTTCAAAATTTCGTCTGTCTTGACTTTTTGTGATTTTTTTATGTACCTTATTAAAAAGTAATAGTATGATTTCTCTTGCAATTTGGTGTAATAAGCACTGTAAGTTTTTCAAAGACTGGAAAATTGCACATTCCCTACGGGCTCGTGCAATTTTGTTGTCTTCGAAAAATTTACTCGTGTTTATTAACACCAAATTGCACTCGAAATCATGTTATTACCTATAAAAAGCGAATTTAAAATCGAGCAAACTTATTGTTTGAGTTACATGTAAGGACCAGAATTATCCCACGTGAGACGGAAAGATCACGGATGATGCAGGTCCGCGGGTTGGGAAAAAAAAAGGTTCAATTGCGCATGTCTCATTAGTAAACTAAAGCAGCTTCAAATGCGCTATGGCCAACCATTTGTACCCTCTCCCCCTCCCCCCCCCCCATTGTTCTCCTTATGTGTTATGCAAAATCTTAATTCGTTTTATGCAAAAAGCAAATTTATGTCTCGTGTGACGGAAAACACAAATTAATGACTTGGTAATGGGAAAACATAGGAAAGGGAAAATGAAACTAAGAAGGAAAGGAGGGGTTTAACGAATTGGACGATTTAAAAGGATCAAAATTTGGATATTTGACAAATTACATCCAAAGTTTGTAAGATATTCATACCATTATGATGATGAACCTTGTTTAAGTGACCTTTTTTTTTGCTGCTTCTGTTTTCAGGGACTTAGCATTACGAAACTGCATGGTCGGGTTTGGGAACGTTATAAAGATCGGTGATTTTGGATTGGCGCGGACTCTTCAAAACAATGATTATTACAGGTTTCAAAGGAAGGGTAAGTACAAAGATGAAGCTAAACTAGATCAACAGAAAAAGGTTTCTGTTTGCTTTTTTGTTTTGGCTTTTTCAATTGCAGTAAATTTAGTTGCACGAAACTTCAAGCAACATTTAACATGTCTTTCCTTTTCCACGGCTTAACAGCAATGCTGCCTGTAAGATGGATGTCACCGGAGTCTATCAGGGAAGGTTTATTCACTCCGTGTACAGACGTTTGGTCTTATGGTGTCACACTGTGGGAGTTGTCTACCATCGGCGGCTTTCCCTACCAAGGGATGTCCAACGCAGAAGTCTTGGAGAGAGTGGAAAAAGGATACACGTTGGAAATACCGAGCCAGTCCAGCTCAGAAATGTATGTATCTTTAATTGATTTCTTAAAAGAGATCGTGTTTGTCTCGTGTTTAGGACACTTGGCTTCGGACCAGTAGGTCCAGGGTCGAACCCTGTCCGGCTTATGCTGTGCACTCAGGTAGGATATCCCACTCTTACTGTGCCTGTTTTCACCTATGAGTATATATTAATATCAACAAACTTTCAAGGAAAAAAAAAATGTCGAGGGTAAAGTTGTTATAAATTTTCATTCCATCCTGGAGTTGCAATACCTCTAGTCAACTAGTGCTGGTGAAACTGAGGTAGACTCTTTGCATTATGGTAAATCGTGTATCACATGGAAATCAATAAGTTACGAGGCCAATTACAGAGGTCGCTAAAAGGAAAAACACTGACTTTCGACCAGACAGACAGACATGCAAACGCTAGTATGCAGACAGCTTGACTGACTGACTGACTTACTGCAGGGATGAATGACCGATTCCCTGAGAGGGTCAATGAGAAGTAGGCTGTGTTACTGAAATCTTGACTGAGTGATTCAACGGTCTGAGCCGGTGACCCGTTGAACGACTGACGTACTGTCTGTGTGTTTGTCTGTGTATGTGACTGACCAAAAGGTAGCCTGTGATTGCTTTAGTGAATTACATCAGCATTCATCTACAGGCTCGTCTTACTTGGGAAGTGTTGGCATCAAGATCCGGCCCAAAGACCAAAACCATCAGAGATTGTTAAAACCTTACTTGAGAACCAAGAGCTCGTTCACGCATGCGTTGGTGTGCCTGCTACCACTCTCCTTGATGACAGCATGGCAAATTTTGACGCCAGAGAGGCAAATACGCATGTACTTGGAGAGATAGAAAGCCTGCAATCAAACCATTTCTTGGACTCGGATCATGTTAGCAGCACTTTGACTCTAACTCGGGATGCACGTGATGATCACGTGGGAAGAAAACATAGCATCAAGTCAGTAGCAGGGAAGGCGAAAGGTCATTCAACTCTACCCTGGAGGAAAACATCAGTGCATTCTTAAATTTATACTTGGATTGAAATAAGATTTGCTATTCAAAGGTTTATTGAGAAAATGAGGACAGTTTCCTAAATTATTTTTTTTAAATATTTCTAAAACTCAATCTTGACCAAAGTAATTTGTTTGTTTAAAAAATTCAATAAAGTTTATCATCAGTCATTGCATTTTGAAGAGTTTTTTTTATCCACATATATGACACTCGACTACGTGGCAAATTACCTTCTTCTACTCCAGGAATATGTGAGTGATTCAGTAAAATATGACTGAAGAGTCGTAAACGAACTACTAGGCTAATAAGTCTTTGCTATTGGTCTTTCAGTGAAATAAATAATTTTATTGAAAACCGAGCTATGGTTGAAGAGTGACAAAGATTTATCGGTGCTATGAAAGTAGTTTGCTGTACTATGAAAATGTTAGCCAACATCTTGGATTGAAGCTTGGGGAGAGACGAAGCCGGGGTAGGCGACGGGAAATGGCGAAGGAGCCTGCCTCTTCCCTTCTCTTTCCCTCCTGACATGAGATCTTTTGAAAGTCAGCGCATGAGTATCCAGTGACTAGGCGGTGATTATGAATCTTTCGTGGAAAGGAAGGACAAATGCGATTGCAAATCCTGCTGATATATAAGGATTAAGAGGCTGTCTCTCTTATTTCCACCCGGTCAATTTTGCGTCAAAAATTCTGAAATTTCACATAAACCCATGATTTCTCCGGCTATTGACAGGTTGCTGTTCTGTGGACACAATCGACGCGGAACCGAGAGAAGCAAGCTCAGGATATTTGAAATTGATTTATTAATTATATGATATCAAATTCCAGGTAAAAGCATTTATTCTTTTCATCCAAAATTTTTCTGCCCAAATATTACATTGGGATACAAAACAAAACCATATGGCACAACGTACGGCACAAGCTATCGGCGGTCTTCTCTTTTGTGCGGACCTTTGTGAGAACAGTATAACATCGAACTGGATCTAAATTTAAGCGATTATTTCTTCACTTCAGAAGCCTAACACCTTCATTTCTCCCTCAGCTTCCAGACATGGAGAGTTAATATTCTGATTTTGGAAAAAATTCAGCTCTGCAGCGATGTTAAATGGGTGATTCACCGCGAAATGTAGCCAATTCCGACATTTGTTTTGATACCACGA
Source organism: Pocillopora verrucosa (assembly GCF_036669915.1). Classification (NCBI taxonomy): domain Eukaryota; kingdom Metazoa; phylum Cnidaria; class Anthozoa; order Scleractinia; family Pocilloporidae; genus Pocillopora; species Pocillopora verrucosa. The sequence continues at coordinate 28,023,348 of NC_089314.1, read as the reverse complement.
ATCACGATGGATGCCGCCTACTTTTCGAAGGCAATACTTAGCTATTTGTTGAAGTTATCATGGATTTCACCAATTTGGTTATTAAAAAAATTCTGAAGTGAGCCATGAAGCCGGGCTGCAAAGCGGGTAAGCTGTATTTATGACGAAATCTGCTTCAATGGTTCGATTTTGGTGTAGGCGAAAAAATCGCGAATGCTCGTAAGTGTGCTGATTCAAACGGTCATAACTTTTGAAAAATCGAAAACGTACTGGGGTTTTTGCATATTTTTGCCTATAAAGGTCTAAACTTAACGGCTGTGTAGGATAGAATCGTCAACCAGGTCCCAAATCCCAAAACTTAGCGTCTAAATTAAGGTTATTTACGGCCATCGGCCGATGGCGATTTCTAGTGGTCAGAATATGCTAAAATTCGCCTTTTCAAATATGTTGAGAGGGCAAATTCTTACTTTCTTGGCAAACTAGAAAGGTTTTTAAGCAATCTGATATAAATTCTGTGGCTTAACTATGCTAATCAAATATTTTACAACGTTACAAAATATGCCTATTTTTCAATTTTCGAGACGTTGCGACGGTCCCTACGGACTGGGAAATAATTATGGCCCGTAATGCAGTCAGAAAATTATTTCGAATCAAACCAAATCTAATTTAGTTCTTTCCTAGGTAAAGTCTTTCTGTTAACAGAGTTTCAGGCAAAATTATTTTTGACGCAAAATTGACCGGGTGGAAATAAGAGAGACAGCCTCTTAACAATTGGGCAAGACTAACCAGCGTCCTATAAAGAAAACACCGTATTATTTTGCAAGGAAACATACAAAATTCTGGGAAAATATGTCGCTACCTATGTCGCCTTACTGCGCATTATGTGGCCTATCGCCAGATCTTCCTATTGATCAGGCGAGCCGGACGGGAAAATATTTGATGAACGCTCGATCCGGGCGTCATGACTAACAACCAAAAATTTATACTCCCTACCCAAACAAGCTCTATACCTCGTGACCCATAAGTTTTTAAAATGTTGAAATTATTTCTAAAGCTAAGAGGACGCAATTATATATATATAAGGCAGAAGCGTGCTAGAAAACCATATAAAAGGTAATGGAATTCAAATTATTTTAGCACAAAAGTCAGTATGACACGCGACTCATTTCTACTAAAATCCGCTGTTAGAATTTACACAATTTAATTTAAAAATTCAACAGAGCCATGTGAATGGGGCTTTTCATGGAATGGCTCACGTCAACTCATTCAGCCCTCAACAAGTTTGCTTTAAATATGGGTTGCCATGGGATTGCGTGAGCAGGGCAGTACGGACCTTTCAACAATACCTCTTGCCATACTTCTCTTATAATCTCCCTTATGCAGCCCAAGAAGTTAATTCGCCTTCACCTCCTTCATTCCTTCCTGGGCGTAAAGCCTTACTTGAGCTTTTATTGTTCGATACATTTTTAAGAGATCTAATTTAAGTGTTTTCCCTTTGTTTTTAAAACTAGAATGTCCTATTAAAGGCGGGTGGTACGTGCATAATACTTGCCCTGAAGGGACATCCATCAAAATACAAAACTGACTGGAAGCATAATTAATGACGTTATGGTACAGATGTTTGATAATATGCCTTTTATAAACTTGAGATGAATGGAAGGAGCAGTAAGACTCATATTTCAGGTATTATTATTTATTTTTAGATTATGATCTGAAACAGCTCTATACAGACTCGTTTTAACTTTCTACTGGTGAATCCACTGATGATTAAAAGGCTTCAACCTAAACTGAACTGAGGGAGCAATAAAACTCATATTTCAGGTATTCCTTTTTTTGATCTTCAAAAATGACGATAAAGTAGAAAGATAATGTCAAACTTCCATGGCGTAAATTACAAAATAAACAGTAAAGGGCCCATGAACGATCTTTCATGGTCTCGACCTTTACACCAAGTAATAATGAATTATTTCTTTCATTAGGGGGTTATGAAGAAAGTTAAAGTTTTCTAGTCGTTATATAACCCGCTGCACTAAACTTCACTGAAGACTGAAAAACGGAAATAGAAATCTTACCAAAAACACGTGCCTTTTCCCTCGCAGCGTTCTCATAAATCACAGTTTTACTTATTGATGTCTTATTAATAGCATGTGCGTATTGCTTGTTTTCTTTGCGCATGAATATTAACAATTTTCACTGTTTCAGATCTAGTCAATTGTGGCGAGCACAGTCAAACAGAAACACAAAACACAGAATAAACACCGCATGTAACCAAATAAAACCTCGTAGAAAGATGAATATTTTATGTTAGATAGCATTATTATACACCCGCGGTTTCCCATACTATAAAGACGATTGTAATTTGCTGATTGCATGACTCTGCATAAATTAAAATGTATCCCGCTCGATTGGATCCCGAACGACATTCGAAAGCGATTAATGTCCCGGATTGGCATGACATGTGAGCAGAATGACACGGGTGTGATCGCTTTCTTCCATGCACTTCTTGGCGATTCCAAAGACTTTGACTATTCTTGAAAACAGAACAAAGTGACCTGAGGTTTAAAAAGAGCGCTTCCTACTTTATTGAGAGACGACATTGACTAGTGGGCATCAGGACACCGAAAATACGATTTTTAAAGGTAAATTTGTAGTGTTTACAAGATGTTATGTGGACTCAAAGCAAACCACGATGGCAAAGCAAATTGTTTAACGCGCAGAACTATAGCTCGGTTCGTGCGTTTTAAAACTCTGGAAATTTGCGTTTTCTGAGAAGAGAAAGTTTCCAATTGGGATTCAACGCCGCACCGATCACAAATTTTGTGCGGAAGTCGAGTTATAGTGCCGTAAGAGAAAATTAGTACATTCTACCATTTGCGAAATTATAGCCATAGATATAAGTTCATTTTTGTAATAGACTTCTTCCTCGGTGTTGCTGTCCTGACTGCCTAGATAGCTATAGCTATAGCTAGAGATATAGGTTCATTTTTGTAATCGACTTCTTCCTCGGTGTTCCAAATAAGGTTCCAAATATTGTAGTGTTGCAAACGCTTTCGTTTGCCTGTTTATCATTTCCGTGCTTTGGATGTATAACAAAACGCTTATGTTTGCTTGCAAGGTAAACAGTTAGATTTGGTTCCCTCGATTTTCATAGTTTCGCGTAATTTCGTCTCGAAAAACAGTGAGACTCTTTGGAGAACAAAGCTACTCTTACCCTCGCGAGCAGACATTGAATGTATGATACAATGTGCACAATCGATTTTAAATTCTTGACGATGGCGCGTGATCAGTGTCAAATTACCATGAAACCTTTCGTTATGTCTTAGTTTTGAAACCTATCTTTGGTCAACAACTGAAAAAACAGAAAATAGGGCTCTTTATAATTATTTACATCTCGTTAAGTGACAATGCATGCTTTTGTATTCGCCTCCTTCTTGAAACAACGCAGACAAGGTTCATGTTGATTATCTCAACATCCAATCTCATGTCATAAATTTTTTTCGATGAAGCTTTTTATGCGATTCTTCACCAAACGCCTTAGGTTTAGCTTCTCATGCGATCGATATTTGTAACAAATTATAATCCGTCAAGTTCTTCTCCGATTAAGTTTTCTGTGCAAAAACATGTGAGTTAGATGCACCAATATTCCTAGGAGGTCAAATCACGTGTGTTGGGAAGACGGTGTTATAGAAACCCTCCCATGATGCGTCGAAAGGAGACAATAGAGAGGTTCTCAATGCCATAAAACAGCCAAACAATTTAGCCGTCAGGCGTAAAAATGGACAGATTTGAACCGATAGTCGTATAAAAAAAGTTATACGACCTAAGGGGTACGTTATTAAGAGGTCAAATCACGTGTGTTAGGAAGACGGTGTTATAGAAACCCTCCCACGATGCGTCGAAAGGAGCCGCAGGCGTAAAAATGGACAGATTTGAACCAATAGTCCTATAAAAATAGTTATAAGCCTAAACTGTCATATATCGTCCCACATTTGTCACACCACTTGAGACTTCTTTGGGCTGCAATGTAATAGTCACTCCATAACCATAAATTTATTTTTCGTTTCAAAATGGATCCAAATGTGCTGCGTGAATATGCTAAACGTCCTCTGGAGATGAGCAACAAATCAAAGCTCTACAACAACATCAGCACTTACCTCCTCTTGGTTTTTCAAAAAAGTGTCATGGGGAATACCTGAAATAATTTCTTAATTAAATGATCAAGATTAAAGTTCATCATCTGACTGCAATAGAAAAGACAGCATTATGGCTTCTGATATTCGAAAAAGTTCAATTCGAGAGCAGAACTGCTGGAACTGCTGGAGAAGATAGATTTTTGTCAATGTTGAGCGTTTGTGAATTTTGAAGTTGCTTTAGTTGCAAAAGAGAGGTTTCTAGAAAAGAAATTGCCCCACAGAGTGGAAAATTTGCCAGTTCATTGAAAAGGAAGGCCTAGTTAAATGCCCCACTTTGCCCGAGGTGTTTATTTTGGAGAGCAGGGGTGGGGCTATGGTGAGAGCAGTATTATTTGTTTGATTGTTGATCGCCTGTGTTCCTCCACACGTTGATGAAATGTCGGTTCATGAAGCCGACACAGGGCAAGCACGCGCGCTATGTTATAACAGTCACTATTCTAAAGTTATTCAAAGAATAGACTTGTTTTGAAAAACCTTCTTAATTAAAGGATGTAAGTTTCGGAAAAAAATAAGTAATATTTACCTTGATAACCTGTCATACGCGACCGCTGTCCTATAAAAAAATACCTGACACTTACCTTGTACATCGTGCTAGTCAAACAACGGAATTTTCTTGTATCTTACACGCTTGACTCGTTCGCAACCATCGACATCTGTTCTCGCGCTCGTGCGTGGGATATTTAATCAGATTTTCTTGGTTTTGATCGTCACTGAATGTTTGGACGGGTACTAATCGACCAGCAGGTCGGATGCGGGCCGACAAAAATGAAAAGTTGTCTGAAAAAAATGAAAAGTTGTCTGAATAGCTTAGTTCTCTTAGCTTGAGGGTCTCGATAGGGTGATGGCAGTTACGGCTGACGGTTAAAATTCTGGCCATTTTACGGCTAAAGTTGATATCATTCCATTATTGTCAACATAATTTTTTTTTCAACGGCTAACTTTTTTTATACGACTATCGGTTCAAATCTGTCAATTTTTTCGCGTAACGGCTAAATTTTTTGGCTGTTTTATGGCATTGAGAACCTCTCTCTTGTCTCCTTTCGAAAGACCAAATCAGCGGAACGGTACAACCTGTTATTAACAGAACCGGCCAACGGGTTACTAGCACGCACTTTCTAAGTTGAATCGAGTTGTTCTCAATTCAAATGAAAGCATTTAGCAAGAAACAGGTTCATGAAGATTAAGTTTGAATAAACCTGCCTCAATTAGGGCAGAATCTCTGATGTAGGTTAAAAAACCAATTCCACAAGCAGTTTACGTTTAATTGAAAGACAGGTGAGTCGTAAATTGTTTCGTGAATATGCACTACTATTTACCTCCGCTTCGATAAAAATTCAACAGACTACAAGAAATGGCAATGACATATTTCAAAGCAGATTTGATCAGTATTCAAGTTTGTGCCGTCTCAAAAGAAAAAAAAGTTTGTTTTGACGGCATTGAGTAGTAATTAATTCAACCGTTTCCAACCTTTTTTTAGTACAATTTACCACAACGGAAATATCCATTGTTTTTCGTTCAGCGTCGGTCAAAATTTGCCTGAAAAGGGCAGTGACATATTTCAAGGTTGAACAGGCATATTGAAAACGCAAACCCCACCAAGCAATGGAATGGAAAAGGATCTACTCCTTGCCTTTTGTTGTCGCAATAGAAACAAAACTTTGGGAATTTCAAAATAAACTTGACATTCACATTCACCCTGATGCAATATTTGTAAAACGGAATTCGAATCCCTCGAAGAGTTACTTTTCTTTTGTAAGTCAACAAAGGTCGCTAGCAAGCATTTTTCTTTTGGAAAAACAAACAAAATGTTTCTGTAAAAATCCATACTTAGTTAGCTATCTAGTAAAGCAATAATCCTCGAAGATGAGGTCTAATTCAATCAGTTGCAGAAAAAAAGCCAAAAAAAATTACTTCGACGGAATTCGAACCCATGCCTCCTAGATTCTCGATGGGCGCTACTGCCAACTGAGCGACGATATCGCGTGATGAGAGCAAGTTTAGAAATTTTATCGACTATCTTATTTGATGGGTTTAACGAAGGTGAAGACAATGTTATCTTAAGTTATTTGATGCTCATGGCAAAATTCTTTATTTTGAAATACAAATTGAATGACTAAGATCCATCATTAAACATATTCTCTGTGAAAGTAAAATCAATCTACGACACAAAATGACGAATAGCATCAAAACAAAAAAAAAAGATCACTAAGGAACCAGCTATTTTAATCGCCTAGGTGGTTTGGAAGATTTTTTTTTTTGGGGGGGGGGGAGGGGGGGAGGGGGGGAGGAATCACGTGGTTTCAAGGGGAGCGGTAGGTGGTGGACCAGTCGTCGCCAACAGAGTATAACAGGGGGTATGAAGAAAATTGGCTGCCCATTAACTGCAAACGAGAGGAATCATGCGACCAATAAAGAGACCTATGTCAGAACGAAATTAAAAACAAATTTTCAACTTTGTGCGCGGTTAGTTTTTTTCCTTTTTTTTTGGCTATGACGTTGTTTCTCGAACCCAAGGTATCCGTAGTGATTCTTTTAGTTTATTATTACTATTATTATCATTATTATTATTATTATTATTATTATCCTTAATTTTTTATCATCATTGTATTCAATATATTACCTGTAGTATTGTGATCATCTTGGTGTAGCTATGTGTTACTGTATGGCACCATTTATTCTGCTATGCTTTTGTAAATTGTAAAATATCTATTTTTGTTATGTTCTATTAACCCTTTAAGTCCGATGACCAAGACATATTTTTTTCCTTACAATACAAATACAATCTCAAGCAGACAAGCGATTCGAATAAATGGAAAAATCAATTAAAGTATTATTGATTGATCCAGTACCAAATTCTCTGAGGTAACATCATAAGATTTGTATAGTAGATAGTAAGGAGAATTACTAAAGATATCTTGATAGTGAAAGAGTGAAGTGTCTGTCCAACAGTTACTGAACGCTACCATTGAAATGATATTTCTATATCTGTACGGGAGAAGCCCACTAAAAAACTATTTAAAAGAGAAATTTTCATGTATTAGTTTTCTCAGTATTAATTGATGTCTTCCTTTGACCATGTACTATTTGTGTATCTGTTGTTTGTAATGGAGATAGGACTGAGTGGAGTCCAATTCGGTCTGTTATCATACGAGTGATAACAAGATTGGACGACCGCGCGCAGCGGGAACACGATTTGTTTATCACTAGTATGATTACAGACCGAATTGGACGACACGAAGTCTTATTACCGATTAATCAGAAAAATTACAACTTCCAAAAAGGTAGAATAGCTAAGTTATGAGAGAAAGGGAAAATTTACATCACAGCACTGACATTGACGGTAATCAAAATGAATGTGATTGAAGAAATGTAAAATGGTTTCTGTGTTTACATAGCCTGATGTAAACACGCGGGAGGTTGGGAGAACACGAGATAAGCGTGGGAAACCACGACGCGAAGCAGAGTGGTTTCCAGCTTATCGAGTGTTCTCCCAACCTCCTGCGTGTTTACATCAGGCTATGTAAACACGGAAACCATTTTACATTTCTTTTATAAAATAACTAATGAAAGAGAAACGAAAACCGTGTTTACATACGCTCATGTAAAATGGTTTTATGGCCAATCAGAGCGCGCGTACCATTTGAATTATTTTATAATGGTTGATTTAAACTACAACTGAATGTGATTGGCTTATTGAACTTTCCGATAACAACTTGGTAAGTGAATAAGTGGAAAATAGGGGTTTTTTAGACCAATCACAATCGAGGAAATTGTAATCGTTATGATTAAAAGTGTGATTCCTTTTTCACCCTCATATTTATATCGCCGTTGTTTATTGTATAAAAAAAATGTAACTTAATGTGAAGGGGATCTAATTGGCTCTTGATTATGCCCTTCTCCATTTTTTTCTCTCGTTTACAATTATTCAAAGGTTGTAATTGTTCAAATGGAGGAAGTAACAAAAAGAAGGGGAAAAGGGTAAATTGACAATGAAAATCCCTAAATACGAAGAAAGAGAAGCTTAGGGAACTAATGGTAAACTGTTTGTACCTTAATCATATTTTAAAGGCCACTTTCTTTCAGAAATTCTGAGACAGTGACACTGAACAGCGTCCTCCACCAAACTTCACTATTGTTATGGGCATTTCTCGAAGATATAAACTCTTCCAACTTGTTGTCCTGCTAATAGGAGTGCTCCTGCTGTTTATAAACCTGAATCCTTCGGTAGAACCTGTTATGCCCGATCCACCGGATCTCCTTCCTTTCCGTATCAATGTCCGAGAGATTCAAGGTAAAATAGTCTGGCCAATTTCTAAAGTCACGGTCGGGCTTCCTATTAGTCAAATCCAAGACCTAGGGGAAAAGAAGCTTAGAGTTCTCCTTGTGATAATTGTGTCGACAGCGCCTTTGCGCTGGGAACGAAGGAACGCCATACGACAGACTTGGTGGAAGTACTGCAGTGTGAAAGAGGTTAGTTCTGTTTCTCATGGTTCGGTTCAGATAAATTATGCCGGCATAACTTTTGATTTATTGTTATAGTCAGGGTTCCGAGCCTAATGCTGGCATGATGACTAAAATTCTTAAAAAATTCGCTTGATGTTACAGTTAAACAAGAGAAAAATATCTATAGACTGAGTTCTGTAAGCAGTGAGGCTGTTTTTCTTGCTTTCTCTTTTGGAATTTGATTTGGAAAAAATGTTGTGTTCTGAACCTCACCCCTGTTGGTGGTAGGAATGGGGGTACGAAGGGGAAGAAATTGAGGGGCTCTTAAAAGCTATCATCTTGAATTATCAATGAGCATAATGAAAAATTTTGAGTATTGTTTTCGCGTGAAACAGTATTCAAGGATGACGCCCAAAGGTACAATGCCGAAATTTCCGAGCATAATTAATCTGACCTGATGGTTACGTTACTTGACGTTTCTTAGCTTCGAAAAAAATTGTCCATAATTTTTCGGGTTACGTTATGTTTCAGCAATCTTTGCTTATTATAAAGCACTATAGCCTTCTAATGAGTTAGTATCTTAGACTCGCTCTCGAGCGCACTGGTTCAAGATATGCGCCTGGTCAGTTGTCAGCCCAAAAAATTAACATACCCACAATGCCTTTCTTTAACTTATGTGCAGCATTGAACTCTGCGACGAAGATCAAAATTTTATTTCATTTTCGTAGTTTTGTTGCCAATTTTTTGTTCTTTTAACCATTTCTTTAGTTTTCCCACATTTCCACACCTTTGAATTTTCGTGATGGAGTTCAATCTTCAAAATACATCCTTCCTTTACCAAGTATTAGAAAGTTAATTGCAGATAAGGCCTGGACCTACAGCCTCCTTCTATGTCCAATCATTTTCTCCTGGCCATACAATACTAAAGATTATAACTGCCTGCGCAGGTAGCTTGCCACTTTTTTACAGACGGACAAGTCGTCAACAAGAAGATCCAGAAAAATCTCTTAAACGAAACATCCCGTTACGGAGACATTGAGTTCCAACCGCTTCTGGGAGGGATAGAGTTTGGAATTCGCTTCTTGTATCACGCCAAATGGGCCGCGGCTAATTACGACTTTCAATATTTTCTTCGCACGGACGATGACTACTTTGTGTGTCTTAAGAAGCTTTTGAATGAGTTACCTTGGCGCCCTAAGCATAATCTCTGTTGGGGAAATTTTCACTGTGAAGTAAACATGACATGGATTGACGAGTCATGGATGATGTTTTCGCGAGACATCATTGACAAATTCTTGAATCAAGATGCACGTACCATGTTGTGTCATCCGCACGCTGACCAGCAGATCGGCATGTGGCTCAACAATATATCAGGTCGGTTACTTTTCCATGACGTTCGTCTGAATCACGTGAGGGAGTTTGACTGGCGGGCGAGAAACGTGTGTGTAAGGTACTTGGGAGTTCATCAAGCTTTTGCGTCGCGCATGCTACAACTGGCCAAGACGAGCGAGGACGGCGCTAAAACTGTGCCCCCCATCTCTAACTTTTCCTCGTATTGTGAATACGACACGTTTGACTATAGGAAGCTAAACGGCCAATATTTTTATGAACCAAAGCCTTGTGTTGAGAACGCAATATGGGTGAAAAATCACCGATTATGGCTTGGAGAAGAGGGAAGAGTCAATTAATAGTTTAGTAGTCACGGACAGAACACTGTGACCCTAGGAAAACACAGCGTTTGCGCATGTCTGCGTCTGCGCACGTTGAAATGACTTAGTGCTGTGAATTTCAAGGTTTCAGAACCAAGTTGTCTTATACAAGTTGCAAAGAAAGTACAAACCAGTAAGTTATAGTGTTTTAACCCTTTAACTCCCAAAATATCATCAGTAATTCTCTTAACTGTCTGGCATACAATTCTTACGATGTCAATTTGGAGAATTTGGTATTGGATCAACTAATAATTCCATAATTGATATTTTACTTCATTCTCATCACTTCTATGCTTGATATTGTATTGATATTTGAAGGAGAAATTCTCTCTTGGTCACTCATGGGAAGTAAAGGGTTAAAAGTATATGATCTGTTTTGGTAAAGGTCAAAACAGAAAGGTAAATTAACAGTGTACCCGTACTAGAAAAAGGCTTGTGTTTAAAAATTCTTGATTTTTCTTTTTCAGCTACTTTTGTTTCCTTTTACAATTTATATGAACATTTTAATTTCCTACGCTCATTTTTTTAAGACAGCGATTGTTTGTTATGTTTTTGTTTGACATTTTGCGTGTTGTTCAACTGCATGGGATACCATGGTGACAGACTTCATGTGATCCATTGGAGATGAATTTTTTATGTCTGACTTAATTAATTGTGAAGTTTAAGCCACAAAGTTTCACCAGGTAATGTGCTCTTGGTTTCACTTAACATGTTATGCCGTTAAAATTTTAATAGGAATGCGATTTGAAATGTAAAGTGTAAGCATCTGACAAGGGACTGAGACTGGTCATCATTCATCGGGGGGGGGGGGGGGCAGAGGATTTTGGTTGTGTCATAATAAAATTTTCGTGCAATTTTTTACCTTGTAGACTCCGAATATCTTGTCCTTTTTGGCGGCTAATAACCATTTAATCCAATGAAGGGAGAACCCAGCCTCCCCTTCCCCCCCCCCGCTCCCTGCCCCCAGCGCGCGCCATTTCCCCCTCTCAGCCCCTAACAGGATGCATATTCAAGAACATGAAAAATATAAAAGATTTCACCCTTTAACTCTTAAGATCTGATTGTTCACTTTTGTCTCTATCTGCAACACATTTCTTTGTAAATTAGTGACGAGAATTTGGAGTTAGATTAATATGACAATAACAATATAACAACCATTCTCCCTGATAACTTCGAGTATTCTCATTACCTGTTTACTGGATAATGTATTGATATTGTTGGGAGACTCAACATGTCAACCACTACTGGGAGTCACAGGGTTAAAGGCATCATTACAAAAAGAATCTAATAGGATTCTGAATTTTTTAAAGCCACTGCATTTTATCAGTGGTTACAAGAGATCTTAAGGAGATTTCCCCTTTTGATCTCCTGGATGGTTATATCAAAAGTTTCTTTGACGAACGAAATAAGTAAGCGGTAGTTGCAGAGAAAGACAAACATCAGTGAGATGACAGCGATATTACAAAGGAGAGAGATTAGTTTTGATGGTGGAGATAGATAATTTTTTTTCCTTCGACTTTTTTCTCTGTGAATACAGTTAAGAGAACCTCAGAGGATAAGCGGGTTTGATGGCATGTTACAAGTTTCATTTCTTGACAAGGTGACGTGACATCGTTGGGACCCCTCCTTTGCTTATTGGGCCAAAAAATTGACCCCTTCAAGAGCAATTCATATGCTTATAAAACGTTTAAAACGGTTCCTAGAATTATTTTTTATTTAAGATTACGATTGAGTGTTTTTTAGGAGGATAATCCCCACCTTCTCTAAGTCACTTCCATGGTGCGCATTCAAAAAAACAAAAATAACGGTGTACACAAATTGCTTTGACTATTATCTGAAAAAAGGAGGAACTTCTTCAATCGGTGGGTAGTTAAAACAAATCTTTCCTGGATTATATTACAGACGTCTTCTAAAGACATGGTCTGTAGCTTTCACCGCCCCTTGAGATCAGCTAACGGAAACGGAAGTGCGTATCTTAAAAGTAATGCGGTTCCTCTCAAATGAAAAGGTCGCCCAACATGATGTCCGCTTAGTTTAGCCAGCAGTACAAAATCTCACGTCCACCTGGATATTTTCATTTTGATTGCTGTTCGAAATGAACCTCAGTGGTAATTTTCAAGTTCAAATCCTCACTTTTGGAGGGCTTCTATTCGTTTTATCTATTTTGACCGCGAGTACCGGAGGAAATGTGCTCATACTACCAGGTAAGGGAGTCATTTCTATGTAAACAGCGTAATTTTTTGTTCTGAAGACAGACTGCAAAAGCCGGGAGTGCTTCTAGATTCTCGTGATGGGGTACGCTGCATGCCGCGAGTCTAGAAACCCGTTAGCTACCTCGAACGAAATAGGTTCTTTTCGCAAAAATAATGTAATTCGCTTGTGTAAAGAAAATGAAAATGGCATCTGCGAAACAATATATCCCATTAAAGACTGCAATGCTGAGGAATTTTCTTCTTATAATTAAGAGCCAAGAGGTTAAAATCTAAGCTCATATACAAACCAAGAGTGTGCAAAAACCATACTTTTCATGCTGCGCTTATTCATAAAGCTTATGTATGAGGAGTTACCACCGGGAATACGGAAAATGTTACTCCTATTTCTTTTACCCCAAGAGAATTCCAATTGCTTATTGTAGTCTATAATTGGATGACAGAGAAATTGACCCAAAAGATCACGATATATCGAAGCCAACAAAAATCACTAAACTGCAACGTGGAACCGCAAACTGTTATTTCTGTAAAAATAGTCAAAAAATCAGGAGATTTCCAGTACAGTCGACGGATCCTTGTTCATGTTGAGACTTGGAACGAAATTATTCCAAATAAGCGCTGGAATTTATGAACCCTCAAAGGAAGGCCGCAAATAATCTCCAACAAAGCTGCAAAGTTTTGCTTTCACCAGACCCCGACAATTGATTTAATTTGGGCTTTCACTTCGCCTTGAAGAATACTTGAAGAATTGGGCGTTTCTTTCCAAAATTTAACAGTTAAAATTTAATGTTAACAGCAGCCTAACCTCGGCTTCGTTTCGTTATCCACCTTCATGCTTTTTGATACTTGAATGACCGCATGCAAGGAAAAGGAAGTTACAATCAATCTTTTACAATTGTTTCAAAAACAGGATACAAGACATTCTTTGACCTTTTGTTTATATTGTTTACCCTAGTACCCACCCCCCCTCAGGATGGCGGACCTGTGACTCAAGGTGAGAACCTTATCACTTGACGCAAGCTTAGTCGGGTATCCGGTTTAATTAGCTATTAAATTTAGCGGAACACAGGTCACCCATGCTCAGTACACGAGCACATCTGTACTATATAACTTTAACTCGACAGAATTTGAATAAAGAACACGATGTCCTTTTGAGACTAATTGATATGTAGAGATAACTAAGAATATTGCTCACCGCGCTTTTAAGTCGATCTAAAACCGGGAATTTACTGATAAGCAATCGCTTTCCTCACTCAACTCCATGTATTTATGATGTTGCGTAATAACTATGCAGTACAGTTATACTCGTACGTTGAGTTTGGGCAACTAGTGTTTGAAAAATCTTTAGCAACTGCACAAACTTAGCGAGTCGTACTTGCTTTTTAAGAGGCGGGTTTGTAGAGAAATGTTGAATGAAAAGTAGAGCGCGCGCGAGTTTTCTACGTAAAACTGAAAAAAAAAAAACAATGTCACCTGGATCTCTTTTGATGGTAAAGTTATTCAGCGAACAGAAAAGAAAAAAAAAGTACAAGGGAAATTATAAATATGGCATAATGCATTTTCCTTTTTTCTAGGTGACTTGAGACAAATCACTCCAGACAGCAATGAAGCTAAAATCAATGAAGGTATGACTGCACAATTTAGGCCCATTCCTTTGTACCCCGTAAAATATGTTACAGCACTTCACTCTTTTAAGTAGTTTAAACAGCCTCATGGCTGCCTACTCTAGTTCAGGTACTACACTAATTTCATCGCCACGAGCGCTTTCTCCTCATGAAGTCATTTACATCACTAAGGTCAGGATAGTAACAAAATATCGATCCTAAACTCCAGCATAAAAGAAAAAAATGCAGGTCATCCGTGTACGTGATGGTTTGTAAGAGTTCCGCAAAGACCTTGGAAAGTTTCTATTACAAGGTCAATTATTCACTTGATAGGACTCAGCTCACTAACTAAGTTGTTCCAAATCATTCCTGTCCCAAAACGTGTATTCTCGTCCTGCTTCGACTTTCACCACCGATTTCACGACATTTTATCAAAACTCAGACCACGCACGACTTCAGACTCTGAGACTCTGAGAGACTCTTAGGGCCTGTTTACATGGAGGTGGGGGAACCCCAGGTAGGTGAGGTAACCCGTCTAGCCGTGGTCGAAATATACAACGCGTTTACATACAATCTTACAACCCCGGGATTCTGGGGTGAGGTTTCTTGAGGTTGTTATTGCGCTTGAAATTAAGGAGTTTGAGCAGAGGCTTCCCAAGCTCACATCTCGAGAAAGACGAAAGATTAATTCTCGGACACATATGTCTATTCCTGAAAGCGTCACGCGTTGTGTTACGCGGTGTTTGGTTTCGCGAGGAACCGTTGACTTAATACGTTATACAGAATAGTTTGGCAAACAAATATGGTCGATTTACAACGCTAAATATTCCGAAATGTGAACATTTTACACTCCTTGTGTGTCCGTTGCGGTTTCTGGTGATTTCTGCCATGGAACGGCTAGGAAATGTACAAAGTTTTAAAACATATATGTCTCGCTTTTGAGCTTTTTGGTTCACTTTGAGATATTTACGTGGCAAATTGTCACCCCGGCTGACAGGGTTACCCTATACCTGGCAGACCACCAGGCAACCAATCAAGTAAACGTGATCAAGATAAATAATGGTAATTGAACTGAGTGGAGTGCAATTTGGGCTGAAAACATACGCGTGATTTCAAAATCGATCGAGCGCGCAGTGCGAGTTCAATTTGAAATCACAAGTATGATTTCAGACCAAAATTGCACGACACGAGGTTCAATTACCACTTCATTACATCCATTTTGAAATCGCCCAAATACAGGATTTGGTCAGTTCAAATATATTATTGATGTAGTACTGAGCTGGTTTGAAATTAAATTCATCCATTTTTGGGGGGGAAGATAAGAGTTTTGGAAACAAAAATTGCAAAATTTGCCACATGATACTCTCTTTCTTTCATTTTCCTGCAATTTGATTGGTTACTTTAAACAAGCCTTGAAATCTAATTGGCTGTAGTCTCCTCGTTAGGTGGGAAAAAGATGCGATTTAAGGTAAAAAATGGTGCGATTCAGGCGGTGTGCGCACTCCGATTGCGTTGCATCGTGGTAGCTTCATTTTCAACATGGCGGTGAAAGCGGCAGAATTCAGCAGATTTTGACTGAATATTCCGTAAAAGTTCGGCCGTTCCTTTTTCCTTTCACCATAGGTAAATGTAATTTGATTTATTCTGAATGTGCAAAAGTTTCTTTTTGTTCGTATTTGTCGCGTATTCTATGGTTCTCAAGGACAAACGCGATCACTGTTTTTTTGTATGTAATTTGAGACCGGATTTCAAGAAGGTCAAATTTGATGTACGTCGTAGTTTGGAGCCTTTCAAAGATTTGGATGGCTGCTTTGATCCTTCTCTAACAGCTCTGACCAAACGCTCTCCAACGGTACATGTGTTTCTCGCATTTTAAGTGCGGGTGTCTGAGATCGATTATGGCCGAGAAAAGGCTTATTGTTGCGTTACACAGCGTTACTATTATATACTCAATTGTGTTTGTATAGATATATATATATTGTTGTAAATCTACTTTCCTGAGTAAAAGGAAATTAACTTATCGCGAGTGTTGTAAAGTAAATCTACTATCTTGATCATTGAATGAAGGACAGTTAAATTTGAGCCATGAATGGACCAATGAATAACTCTACAATGCGCACGGCGACACACCGGGTAAGCCGGAAAGCAAAAGGTAGTCGATCGTTAAACGGTGTTGATTGTTTGAGCGACTTCTGCCATTCGCTTGCGCTTGTAAGTCTTCTAACCTGAAAGCCTAGCTGTTATTAGGATATCCTTTAATGACTTCCGTTTACGATGTGATATTAAGGGTTAGTTTTAAGGTGTCATTTCCGCATCTGTATGTTCTTGAGGTTTGGCAAAGCCGGATGAGATTGTGTTACAGAAGATAATATTTTCATGTGTTCGCGCTATTTTTTTTTTTAACTATCAGTCTCTCCTGCAGAATATAACTCCAAAGATACGTTTATCAAAACCTTATTTTAGGTATTCTATATTCTTTAAGCATATTTGAAACTCTGTACGTTTTTTAATAAACGTTGGGCGTGACGAATTTGTTGTTAGGAGGTGTAAGGCTTCTCCTTTCGCGAATCCCGTATTCACCCCTTTAAGTGTATGACATGGAAAATAGTTCGTGTATTAGAAGGTCGCTGCCTCTTTGGAATGCGTTTGCATGTCAAGGGACGATTCTCCGTTAACTAACTCGCGGATTTGATATTATTCACACAGCCATCAGCTGTGTGTGAAACTGCTGCCAAATGAATAGATTCTCGGGCAAGACTGCAGTTTCGATTCTTTCTGAATGTCTTCAATTGCCTCCTAACAACGAATTTGTCACGGAGGAATAACAGGGGTCGCACAGGCCCGCAAACACTTTTTAACTTTCGAAGGAACTGCAACAGACAGTGAATTTTCATTAAATTCCTCGTTATTCACGCTATCTTGCTGCTACCAGAGATGTTCACTCGACCACGACAGGATACATGACTTATTTTTCATTTTACGACCATGATGCAACGTAATCAGAGTGCGCACACCGCCTGGGTGTGATTCGTGAATAAATCGCATCAATTAGAGCCAATTAGGTTACAGGGTCCACCGGTGATTTCAAAATGGGTGTAATAAAAGAAGAAAATAGATGGACAGGCGGGTTACCTCACCCACCTGGGGTTCCCCCACCTCCATGTAAACAGGCCCTTAGACTCCACGAATATTAAACCTTCAGATCTTCTGTGTACATGATTTACAATTACCGCCCTGATAGTGACATGGATTTTTTTTTACAAGGTCAAATCTTTAATTTAAAAAATAGACTAATAGCACAAAAAACTGAGCGAATAAATGTTTTGAGATCGTTTGAATCAACCACACCAGAGATATTTAACTCAATTGCTTCGATGTAAAGTAATTCTTTTTTCCCCAGGACCTTATAAAGCGTTTTATTCCACTAGCTATTGTTTGACAGGTGTCAACCACTCTAACCCATCCATTCTTTATTTGCTTAAGACATTTGTAGTTTTATGTTTGTTTGCAGTATCTCAAGATTTTGATGAATAAAAATTTTGCTATGAGTAAAGAATGCTCTAAAATAAAAAGAACTTCATTGAAAGTCGAACTTTCTTGACATCCTTACATGACCAAAAAATAACTTAATAATCTTTCTGATGCCATTTTAATAACTCTTTTCCAAATAATTGTTTTTTTAAAGAATATAACCTTAAACTTCCAAAAGCTTAATAATTTTTTTTAATGAGATCTTTCATCGTATTCACATCCAGCTTACTAAATGATACAAATACTATCCCAGGGATTTTCCAATTTTCTCATAAACAAGAGTGGAATACACTCTTAATAACTTCAGTAGCCCGCAATGATATTTCGTAATTTATGCGATTGGGAAATATTAATTCATCAAAATCTGTAACATTCAAAGGATACTAGTATAGCGGAGAAGACAATCCGAACGCACAATATAAATCAGGGTTTAATCAAATGAGGTACGTAATCAAAATTACAAACGAAAATAAGGAGATCGGTGTGAAATCACGGATGAAGAGGGCGAAGTAAAGATTGAAGATAGCGTAGTTATGATTGATGGTCACGTTGTAACTGAATTTCTGTGGTTCGAACTAAAATAAAATGCAGCAGAAACTAAACTAAGAAAATATCCCTGAGAAATGTAACACTAATTAACAATGAAGCGATTATAAACTCAAAGCGAGAAATAAATCGATGTACGTATCAAAAGGAAAAAAAAAAGGAAATATCTTAAATGTGAAATAAAAAAAAACTTACTTTGGTCTAGCCCCTAATGATTGTAGATTAATCGCCGATAGCGGATCGTACGTGAATAGCAGACAAAATTGGTGGTGTCGAAAGCAACTTATAGCGATGAAATATGAAATATAATGTCTGGTACATGTGCCAAAATAATAAATAAAAAAACTTATTAAATAATAATCTTTAACCAACGAAGAAAGTTACGCGTTTCGAAACTAACAAAATCAACCCTAACTTTTCAACACAAGTTGACCGTTGACTGAGGAGTCTGATACGTGAATTACCAAACATGCGCTATGTTCAATTATCTAATGATCCACTTATCAAACATGCTTGACTTACATCTCACATCTTTGTTCTTAATTTCGGTATCGAATCGAAATATCTCTATCTGGACCCCTCCTCCCACCCCCTTCCAACCCGAGGTTAGAAAAGCACTTGAATGGAATTAAGAGTTAAGCCTTTGGCTCCTAATCAATCTTTGTCTGCTTCTTCCTTGTTTTTTTTGTGTTTTTCAACAATAGTAGAAGTTAAGTTTGCTTTTAGCTTACTTTACAGTCCTCTCCGTACATCCCCCCTCCCCACCCCCTACCATTTACCAAACAGGGGAAAAGTGCACCAAGCGACAGTTACACGAATTCATCGGACACAAAGGATCAGGAAGTTGAAAGAAAGGGAGGCAGGGGCTATCTTGAGCCTAACTCTCCCATGATGCAACCAATGCGCGCACTTACGCTACCTTTACGACATTTACTTTTTGGGACAAAATGTAAAATCTACCATTTTTCCCGCACTGTTCAGTTTTAGGATACACAGGTCCAGATATACTGCTTGGAGATATCATCTCAGATGCTGAAACCCTAAGGTTTATAACTCAAGATCCAAATTCCCGCAATGCCATAACTTACCCACATGGCTTGTGGCCGAGCAACACAGTCCCCTACATCATAGACAAAAGCATTGGTGAGTATTCCCAGAGCGATTACAACCCACCTCTAGAAATCGATGCAATACAAAAAGTTTGTGGTTATTACTGGATTTAAGGGTCTAAAAACACCATAATTGCTGGTGTATCCATGGGGAGGGTTTGGGGAAGGGCGGAGATCAGACTTGTCGTTTTTCTACTCCTTATGTGACTCCAAAATCCTTGCAACGACAGGATTGCAAGTTGCTAATGGATATAAAATGTTTAAAATTTCCTTGTCTTAGCATATTTAAACTAGAGTTTGTAAAAATATTCATGATCTGTTTTCTGTCTTGATTGATTTCGCGAAACCGGTGTAACAGTTGCTCTCGGCGTTTTGCGAACTCTAAAATGAACAGAGGTTTCGCTCATTTCAGTGTTCTCGTTTTTTCCAGTTAAGGAGTCAACGTATGTTTTACAACACCATCACACCCAACAGGAATATAATCGGCTGGCGCAGAGAAAATTAAGACTACTAATATTTACATCTTACCTCGTTTCTGAGTCATTTTGTATGTTTGTTTAAAATTTATAAATGTAGGACAACAAGGTGTGAAAGCCATCAACGATGCTATCAAAGATTATCATAGCCAGACATGCCTGAAGTTTGTCTCCAGGACCACTCAGAAAAATTACATCAGATTTACTGTCGGTGACGGGTAAGCAGGAAATTTCCTTTTATAGTACAAGAAGTGCATACGCTTGTGCAATAACACCATATGTATTGCGTTTAAAAGTAGATCTAAATACTTCTTATTACAAAATCAGACGAGAATAACTTCAAATATACTAGAGGGGACAGCTCTAAAGGGAAATATCATGGTATTAGGGTTTTGTTACCAGGGTTATGATACACGTTAAATATCAAGCACAGCATGATATGGTGTCCCCGGGCAGTATAAATTGCTAGGCACCGATCTGTGCGCCATTGTTATGTCTGCGTTGTTAATGATTTGTACTTCAAAAAAACTATAAGACCATTAAATCTCTGATAAACTAGTTTTAAGAAGGTTACAATATTTGATTACATAAATTTAATGCATAGGCTGTGCACAAAACTTTAATATGACCGTACATTTATAGCCAATACCAATCCTTACAGATCATAAAATGTCAGTATGATCAGAGGAAAAAATTATGTGCCATACATCTGCAAGAGTTCATGTAATTATTTTAATTACATGAATATTAACTGATACTAGGAATCTAAGAATATTCAAAAGAAAATAACATTTGGTTTAAAATTTAGAATTCAGCATAGGCCAGATAATCAAGATTCCCAGAAAAAGAAATGTGTACTAATGAAAAAGTGAAGCAAACTTTCTTACAACACCTGCCTGTACCTGTACAGCGGGTAGTAAAGTCATTCAAAGTAGTCATAATCCTGGCTTTTATATGTTGAAAACAAACACACATGCAGATTTCCTATAAACCTGTAGTTCAAGCCTGTGATGACTTGAAATTTTGATGCACACCTCACCAGGATAACAAATAAATTTAAAGTTTCTATTTATTCGGTTTAGGTTAGTGAGGTAAAATTTAATCAAACATTCATACAACGACTGGTTCAGGAACTTGAAATTTTAATGACTAATTTTTGAGGTTAGCCTACCTGGAACAATCACCTTTGTGTACAAATTAGACCAGGGTCCAACTGTATAAAGGGCAGATAACGTTATCCCATGGATAAATTGCTATCCAGCAGATAGGTGATAGCAAAACGCATAGGGTTATCCATGGGATAGAGTTTTATCCAGTGGATAGTACTATCCAACCTCTGCGCAACCAGGGCCAGGTTTGTCCTGATAATGCACAAAAGAACTATCTGTGGTAAGAGGGCATGCTTTCCTTTCTTCATTTAACGAAATACTGAGGTTATCATCTTTCCACAAGCTCAGTGGAAAGTGAGAGTGATTGAGACTGATATTGACTATATTATTTGAATAAATATCCAGAGGAGGCCTAAATGTAAGATATGGTCTGCATAACTCTCTTATTTTTATTTTTTAACCAATAAGGCTAGGGCATTTATATTCTTGCTTTGTGCATTATGTGGACGCCAATTAGTTTAACTTTCATGGGTTAAAATAAAAACAACGTTCTCTTCATCTATGTGCCCTAAACATTATGGGGAAGGAGGCAGGTCAAAGTAAAAACATTAATTAAAAATTTAGGAGGCCCCCATTAATTTCAGTCCTAATTAAAGGAGGATTATTGCCTTTCCAGAGTCTAACCCTTTAAAACTGGCATATGTTTTGACCAATTCTGTATATGAATGTTTAGATTGGGCATGAGCATTGATAAGAAACACCATGCTTTAATGAAAGCTTGAGAAAGAGTATTTAATGCCATCTAAATAATAATATTAAATGTTACAATGTAGTAACTTACACCGCAAAATTATATAATCACACAATTCCAAACAAAGGAAGTCAGGTTATTGACTCACCTGCTTCAACTTTGAGGGCTTATAAGGTACAGAGAAATAGATATGGTAAACAATCACCATTGTGTAGTTCCAGAAAATATCCATACCCCCACCACGGAGGGAATTGGAAATTCCAGAGGGGTGGGGGGGGTCAAAGTCCCAGGAAATTCCAGAGGGGATGGGGGGTAAGAGGCGAAATTTTCGTCTAGAGGGTAGGAAGTCGATCGACTTTCTTCGTATGTCAATTGGCGCCTCTTACCTACTTTAGTGGGACGTTCTGAAGTTTAAGTTGTTAAATTACGATGCTTCTAACAGTTCTGCAGCCAAAGAAAGTTTTCTTTTATCCTTGTAGCGCTTTGGAACATTTATTTATGTATTTACCAAGTGCTCAAGTTTCCAAATTAGTCACCTAATTGTTAGAATGGAGTTCACTCCTTTTTGAGGCTATCTTCAGCTCGGTCATCCTGTTACATGTGGAAACATCAAATATGACTCACTTATTCAAATAATTACCTGAATCCCAATTTATAATTTTTTGAACAACCTGCTTCCTTTAATTGTGCTCCAGAAATAGTAAATGGTATTGAAGAGAAAAAACAAGGGTCCTTGAAACGTTCTATGTTAAATGAAACTTTGAATAAATGTTGTTTGTGATGGCAACCAAAACATCTGTGAAGCTATTAATAAGAACAATTATCTTTCCATGTAAACAAACCATAATGAAGCATGATACAAATAAATTTAATCTCACCCAGTTTGAATGTAGCATCCAAAATCTAATTAACTAGTGAAAAGGAAAAAGTTCAATGTGTTTTTACTGCTTCTGTCATTCTAAATGTTACAAATCAATCACACCACCACTTAACCCTTTAACTCCTAAGAGTGACTAGCATCTAATTTCTCCCAACAACATCACCCCTGAATCATACATCAAGGTCATGAGAATAAAGGCAATGATCACCAACTGAAGAAGCTCTTGATTGTTAAGCAAATTCTCCTTGTTAGCACCTTAGGAAATGTATGGAGAACTGTATGAAGAATATGTATACTGATGTTAGGGTGTAAAGGGTTAAGGATGATTTTTTTTGATGATGTGTCCTTTTTCTTATGGACATCTAATTTTAGTATCTATCTTTTACTAGCTGCATGATTTATAAGAAGAATCAAGTCTGCTACACTGGTAATTTGACACATTGCTGGCAAACCCTACAACTGATTAAATTTTATTTGATCAAAAACATGAAGGACAATAGAGGAAATTAGCTAGTACAATTCAAGTTTCCCTTGTCATGTTTTTTCTATCACATGGTAAAGTTTTCAGTTTCCCTCATTTCACTGTCTTCTGTTCATTTGTTTGTTTTCTTTCCTAACAATCTTAACTACACTGCATTGTTGCCAACAAATGCAAGGAGTGGCGTATAAAAATGTGTCGTTATAAACCCTTTAATCCCTGAGAGTGACTAGCATCTAATTTCTCCTTTCAATATCACCCCTGAATCAAACATTAAGTTATGAGAATAAAGGAAATGATAAACAACTGAAGAATCCCTTGATTGTTGAACAAATTCTCCCTGCCAGCACATAAGGAATTGTATAAAGAACAGTATGGAGTATATGCATACTGATGTTGAGGTGTAAAGGGACATCATGTAATCAGTTTTATATATGTAGGGTTTTACATGAATATGTGATTGTGTAATTAGTACCTTAAGTAAACATCAATCTATGGTCTTCTACTCTTCAGCCTTATAGAAGGTGCTCTAGTACATAAAAATTGAAGTTCAGTGCCTTTAGTAGCTTTTTTAGCTACAAAGATTAACAAAGAGCAGCAGTTACCCCAAAAATTCTTTTTAGAGACACCAGTCTTCAATGGTAGGTACACACAACTGACATGTATGAGTGAAGCATGTCAAGCATTGAAGTATGGTTGTCAGTTTGCTTTTCATTACTTGCAAACAGCCTATTTCTATCATCTTTGAAACTCCTGTATTCCCACTTTCATAGAAAAGCATTTCCCATGAAAATTTAAACATTATAAAGACATAGGCTACCAGCTACAGATTTTCCCATAATAAGTGTTTCTTAACATCACACTCTCATCACATTTTTTGTTATATTTGAAAGCATAAGAATATCTTAATCATTAAAATATAGTGAAATTGCTAATTTTAACCCTAAAAAGGCCCGCTAGAGACCTAGACATAATTTCTCCTGACACTATCAAAAAAGTAATGAGAGTAAAGAATGGAGGAAAACAGTTCAATCAACATGGCATCTTATCACGTGATTGCAAACCAAAAATAAACCTACAAATGTCTTCTTCATTTTTGGAGTTAAAAAGTTAAGGCAATTTGTCGGATAGATACAATCGTAACCTGTAAAATTGTACATACCTGGCAATCCTCTACAACCGCCTAGATGAGATCCTGGTTCAGATTGCACTGTACAGGTCTTATGTAGGCGATTGGTTGTCCCAATCCCGCACAGTCGCATTAAAAGTGTACCGTGTATCCTGAATTTGGAGGAGGAATAATGCTTAACTCAGAAGGGCTCAGACCTCGTTGAAGTATTTCAAACCCTCCACCAGCAATTAACTTAGGGTAGCCTTCTTCTTGCTTCGTCATGACATCTGTTGCGTTGGTCTTGCTGTTGAAGCAAATTTTTTGCGGCCTTGACCAGCCTCTTACAACTGGATTTTAAATGATCTGCTACGGACTGCCATCTGCTCTTTATCTGCTAGACAAAAAAATTCGTGGGTCCATGTATCTCGTTTGAAGAACAATACTGTTGTGTTCCGTTTCCTTCTTTTATTAGCTGGAGCTGACGACGCCGACTGCTGTCTGCTGCTGCTTAAGAAACTGGTTGACCTTGCGCGAGCCGTGTACGGCTGAAATAAATTTCGAAAATTTTCCAGTACTCGTCCGTCGGTTTCCCGTCCGTTCACTGCTCTGGCTACTGGCTACTGCACCGTACCTTGGAGAACCATTCTCGGGACCCTGGGACCCTGGTGTGTTCCCTAATAAGATGGGTCGCCTTTTCTAACAATTATAAATTCACCACTCTTTCACGAAAAGCCGCCATGTTTCTAACCAAGACAGGGAGACAGAGAGGAAATATATGAATATAGTTGTAATTTTGGCGGAAAATAATTTATCTTGTCCAAAACTCGTTTCTGAGTGCCATGCCGAACTGCATGTTACCTTGACAAAACACCATAATGAAACGCACGCTATGAAAATGACAAATCGTAATAGCAAAACTGCTTTTCCCAATGTCGAAATTGAAGAATACTAAAATGCAATGGCAAAATAGCAAAATATAATACCGGAACGCCAAGGTAGAGTGACAAATCAGCACATTGCAAAAGCAAAGTAGTCAAATGTGATAGCATAATGTCATAACACAAGGACCAAATTGCATATTGAGACGTCATATCACATTGGAATAGCACAATTGCACATCTCAATGTCATGACTGAAATTGTGGATATCAT
Organism: Pocillopora verrucosa; assembly: GCF_036669915.1. Classification (NCBI taxonomy): domain Eukaryota; kingdom Metazoa; phylum Cnidaria; class Anthozoa; order Scleractinia; family Pocilloporidae; genus Pocillopora; species Pocillopora verrucosa. The sequence continues at coordinate 27,998,068 of NC_089314.1, read as the reverse complement.
AATTTAACATTTATTTTTGACGGTAATTACACCCCATACGCTTCCTAAAAAATTTGATGACTAACAATTTCAGAGATTTATTCTTCATTTTCCAGCATTAGGAAAAAATTATCGTATCGCGGGCATGTTCATCTTAACCCGAGCATTAAGTACGCCTCGAGATGTTGAGCGAAGAGAAAGTGGCTCCATGTTTGTGAGAAAAACCATTTCTTCAAGTTCGAACGAATCGAGTAGAAAGCATGAAAACATAACGCTGAAATGTACCATGACCAAACAATGAAATTCACTCCTCACGCTGCAGGATTAACACCATTTTACCCGTGAGTTTGTTTACTGCTCACATTTGCGCTCGGTAATTTAATTCTTAGATGTTTGACGGGTTCTTACATGACCATATTTTCAAAATCAAACTACCGCGTCAAACTTAAAGTAAACATGAACATCGCTGACTTTGGGAAAGGTCGTTACTTCGTTCTTAGAGTAAAACAACAAACCTTCGACAAAGCGCGATTTTTTTAAAATGATTAATGTAAACCTTGCGATAACCAAATGAAGAGAGAATGATAGAAACTTGCTATCGCCGTTCGCTATCATTTTAAAACTTTCTAGGAAAAACATAATCCGTAAGATAACTTCTCTTCCCTGAACACCACGACTGTATCAAACATTCCAAAAGGTAGGACAAGAAATGATTTGAAGAATACGAACACTTTTGAAATGTTATCCGAGCGATGAACGGGCGCGAGGGTTTTAAAGCGATGAATGCAAAGGTCATTGTTTTACCGAAACGTGATTTGAATTATAAACTGAAGCTGGTATCAAACGAAGATTGGCAAAAAAAGTGCCTTTTCTTGTTCTCTTACGCGTTCTTCTCGCCGTATTCTGCCTATTTTAGCGTCCTTTCTGACTTTCTTCCGCGTTTTCTCGACTTGCTTTACAACTCTTATTTCTTGCTTTCTTTGGTCGCTCTGTCTCTTTCTTTCCGGCCTATTTTCACTCAAAACCCTTTCTCCACGAACTTGGATTATGACAATTTCCTCCGGCTGACAAAGCTCCAGCTCTGACGGTATTGTTGCTTTTCGAGTTGATCCAAAATTGCAAAATACTGAGAATTACTGTTCAACTACAACCTCACCAGTTCGGTTTCCCACTCAAAACGCGTTTTGTAATTTAATTGCTTACGCTGCTTCACATTTACCAGCTCACGTGAAGCCCTCGTCTAATGCCTAACTGTGTGCCCGCCGTAGGCTGCACTGAAGCTCGGTACTCGAGTATGCACACTTCATTGTGCCAGTATCTCCTGGCACAAATGGGGTATCCTAGTTACGCACCCAATCGCGCCTGCGCATTACCTTCTACTTTGCCCTTCCATTACGTAATGGCTAAGAACGCGCCCGCAATGCACTTGGCCGTACATTCTAAAAGTAGCACCTTGTACGGTCGGTCGTACAGTCGAACGGTCGTAAGTCAAAATTTTTTCGGCTACATGGCTTACTTTTATTTCGTATAATTATGGACTACGCCGCGCGCGTTGCGAACTCCGCTATTTGCTGCCAATCGCCTGTAAGTGGTTGCAGCTTGACTGCTACCTAAGGCCCCGAAGCAGAATCCTGCCGCAAAGTATTAACCTTCATCCTTTTTGCGCATTTTCCGTATTCTTTCGCTCAACTAAGCCTATACTAGTTATCCACCTTTCTCCTCCGAATCAAAACACCACACAAGGAAGTACAAGGTTCACAAATTTATCATCTCTTTTGACTGATAGGTGCTCGTCATCTATAGGTCGCACAGCACGTGGAGAGCAGAAGATAAACCTTCACCGAGGCTGCTGGTTCAAGGGCGTTGTCATCCACGAAATAGCGCACGCAATTGGCTTCTTTCACGAGCAATCTCGATCAGACAGAGATAGTTACGTCAAGATCCTGTACGAGAACATTCAAAAAGGTGAGAAGAGGGCTTTGTGATACTATGAAAAAAGCTATCGCTTTAGAATCACCACTGAAAATAAATTATAGAAGCTCCAATAAACTTAACGAAGACACTTTACTGAGCCTATCTATGGTCGGTAAGTTAGTTGAGAAGGAGGTTCTGGAATCTCCCTTTTCCCTGTATTCCAACTGGTTTTTCTTCCTATTACCGGGCCTTTGTAGCCACTTTACATCCCTTCTTTCAGGTCACACATATGCGTTGGCGCTCGTAAACTTATAACTTTTTTCTTTGTTTCGTTTTTTTGTTTGTTTGTTTTGCTTTTTTCCATTTTTGCGTTTAGGCCTTAATGATCTTTTAACATAATATTTTTCGTAAACACCTGTCAGAGTCTATACAAATAAATACACAAAAACTTTACACACAATTCTATTCCATCAGGCGTAGAAGACAACTTCCAAAAATTCGATCAAGGCGAGATCCAGCATTTGGGAGAACCTTACGACTATAGCAGCATAATGCATTATGGGCCGAATGACTTTACCCGTAATGGACGACCAACCATCATGGGATTGAGGAGTGGGTCAAACCAAATGGGTCAGCGGAAAGGATTTAGTGCTAATGACGTTCGGCAGATCAATAAGTTGTACAAGTGTCCTGCAAGTGAGTTTTGATGTTAAATACCGTAAAAGGTTCAAACACCAAGACAATTACAATCTACCTTCCACATGCATTACATGAAGTGTATATCCCGTGTGAGTGTCGTAAAACTCAAACCAAAGTAATCACGACGGCCACTCAGAAGAAAGGAAAACACCAATGAGAATTTAAAGTAAAAACAACCAAATTGGCTAAAGCGCGGGAAAACGCGGGCAACCAACTCGTGAGAGTAGTCGTGATTGGTTTTAGTTTTGCATCTGATTGGTTGGAAAAGTGGCACGAGTTTTCTAGACCAATCACAGATCGAAATAAAGAAAACTAGGGCAATTCCGGATTTCTTTTGACAGACAATTGAAAATAATTCTATGGAGACAATTAAATCTGAAATAGGTATCAATGTATCTTTTTCCATTGCGTGGGATAAACCAAATAAGTAAGGCAAAGCTGAACTTGATCAATTTTTCTCCTCTAGAGCCAGTTACTCCAGGTCCAGATGAGAATTCTGTTGGTGAGTAATTTCGCACATAGAGACCTAGCCAAGTTCATTGGGGTTGAGTAAATTAGTAGTGCCTCTCTAGACGAATTCGAAGTCCATCGCGAGTTTACCTCCCTCCCACTTCCACTTCGCATTTCGTTACAATTTACAAGGGAAGAGGCACAGTGAAACCAAAATGGAACTTTCACTTCGGGTTCAAACTCACGAACTGTGAGGCCTGAAAACAGACGCATTCTTGTTCGCAAATGGTTTGCATAATTGACCGTAAGTAACATTTCTAGCGGATGCCGGAAATCTTGTCAAACTCCGATTAAGATTAGATCTTGTGTAATCACACCAATCTATATCGTATGAAAACCGAACCTTGATTAACGGTAATGAGTGTGAGTTTGTAGAATCAGGAAACGTCACAGTGGCAGTTGTCTTCTTACCTGGATAAGAGTAATGTCCGTTAATTTATATCAGTCCTTTTTTTTCCTTTTTTTAGAATACTGTAACTTTGACAGTGGTTCGCTGTGCGACTTTACTCAAGCGACTGGAGACCAGTTTGACTGGACCCTCCATAAAGGTCCTACAAGGACCGGTGGGACTGGACCAGGCACAGATATGTCTGGAAAAGGTCAGCTATTTGATTATCCTATTTTGGAAGGCTTCCTCCCGGTGGAGATTCGGCAAGCCAGAAGGCTAGTAAAATAGTGCTTTGAATCTCTTCTTTCATTAATTCTGCGGCATTCCCAAATCCCCACTGCAGGATCTATCAGATTCGTAGATTATTGGCCGATTTTGTAACAAAACTTAGTCATAACTTGGTCGGTAGTCGGCCCCTGCTGACTCTTGTTTTTACACAGGTTATTACGTTTACATCGAGACATCCACGCCTCGTAGAAAAGGCGACAGAGCTGTCCTGCTGTCTCCCCGGCTGAAGGGACCTTATTGTCTCCGTATGCATTACCACATGCTGGGTGTTAACATTGGATCCCTGAGGGTTTACAAAAATTCAACATCGGGTAACAGTGTTGTGTTTTCCGTTGACGGTAATAAAGGAGATCAGTGGTACTCGGCGGAATACTCCTTAACAGGTCCCGAGCAGTTTCAGGTAATGACGAGTACGAGTACGATCTTGTCCCGAGTGATGTAAAGTTTACAAGGATCCTTTCTTCGTTGAAGGATAAAACCCATCGAGCGCCTTTTGATTTATTGGTGCTTCACTAGGCACCAAAGTGCAAAGTGGTTCAATAGCGAATTGTTTTAGTTTTGCATCTGTGTGTACGAGAGGGTGACACAAATTTCAATACCAATAGCATACAGCAAGACCAATACAACCCTGGGTTCCTTCGACATTCAAATGAAAGCATCTTTGTCAACACCGAAACGCAATCTCTAATGATTTGGCTCTTGCCACGTCCTGTGAGCTATTAGTTTGAAAATATGACAACCCTTGAAATCTAAAAACTGAAGAAGAACATTGCGAGGGAATGATAACTTAACTAGAAACTGTAAACAATCTCTAAATACGAGAGCGATCTTCGCATGAATGAACACTACTTAGGAGTCGTGAAAAAACGGCCTGAAAGAAATTCAGGCCTGTACGGGATTTGAACTTCTGCGAAGCTGGTGTTCGGTCAACTAAGCCAATATTTCAACAAGGAATTTGTCATTATGTTGCTTCGTTATAGACCCGTGAAGTGATGGATAAATGACTGATCATATAAAAAAATCATGTATGTGAACTGCGGTTTAAGAAATGATTGAGTTATGATCATTTATATTGATCTCTTTTGCAACTGTCTTAACACGCGTTTTTCCGATAATTTTTGTATACGTTGCAGCTTGCATTCGAGGCTGTCCGTGGCAATGGCTACCGAGGTGATATTGCTTTAGATGAAATTAAACTTGTCCCTGGAAAATGCAACGCATCACCGGGCACCCCTGCTCCACCTGTCATCAAAACGCCGGTCAAACAAAAGACCACACCTGAGCCACCTACTCGTGGAGAAGGTAAGCATGGGTATATGGGTATTCAGTCATAATGTCACCGTATGAATTACCTCCCCACCCAGTCATCTACCCACCCCTCCCTTCCCCACCTCCCCCTTAGAGACTAAACTTCTTGTGTGGATATTTTCTAGTGTACTGCAACTTTGATTCAAGGACTTTTTGTCAGTTTACCCAGACTACTGCTGACGAGTTTGACTGGGTTCTGAACAAAGGGAACACCCCAAGCGCGCCGCAGACTGGCCCGAGATCTGATGTTTCTTCTACAGGTTGGCAAATAGCTCTCACATCACGGCATCTTCAGAAAAAAAGCAAACATTTGTTATGAGATTTTTCTGTTTTTTTTTTTTTCTTTTTTTTTTTGGCGTATTGGTGACCTTTTTGTTTGATTGAGAATTAATTTTCGGGCTGTGAACCTGAAAACACTCTGCAGACTTTTCATGGTACTCGGGTAAGCGAACACAGCGGTCAAAGATCGGCCATGCTCAGAGCCTCAATTCAACACGACAATTTCCTGCGCAAACTTTGACAGGAAAACCTAAGAAACACCTGCTGCCACGTAAAAGAAGCGAAAGAAAAATTGAAATGGATATAAAAATCTGTAAAAGGAAACAAAAGGTTGGAAAAGGAAAACTCGAGTCTTTTTTAACACAAAGCTTATTAAAGTAGGAGTATCCTGTTGATTTACCAATCTGTTTTGAGCTTTATCAAAAAAGGTATTTGCTTTTAAAACGCCATTAGTTACCAGCTTGTGCAGATAATAGTAACTCGTGTGACCACTGTGTTACCTAAGATTCTGTCCTAGTGCTTCATAATAACTTGAGTTATGCCTTTTGTTTTTTCCTCAGGCTACTACATCTATGCCGAAGCTTCATTTCCGCGTCAAAATGGAGACCGCGCCCAGCTTCTCTCGCCGAAGCTGATCGGTAGCTACTGCCTTCAGTTTTATTATTATATGCACGGAGCTCAGATGGGAGCTCTACATGTCCTTCTTGTTTTGGGCGCACGAAGGTTCAAACAGTTTTCCTACACAGGCGACCAGGGACAAAAATGGCATAAAGCCGAAATCGACAATTGGGGTAAACATGCCTACCAGGTACGTTTTCAGGACTTCCCTTAATGTTGACAACTAAATCAAAATGACAGCTTGAGGTGGTCCAAAACAGTCTTGTAATCTTTGGACATAAATTTTTTAATATATCGATTAGACCAAAATTGTTTCTTGACAAAAAGTGCTGAAAAAATGCCCAATGTTACTAAAACATGATTGGATCATTTATCTGATATAGAAAGTTACCACAGTAACACTACAGTCTCTTTAAAATACTACTGATTCTAGCTGTTGATGCCTGTGACTCAAAAAAGAACTAGGTGATACCCATTACTCGTTACTGATTACAATAAAATCTAGAATCACATCCAAACATCAAGAGTCCTCCCTCTAAAAACTGTTATTAGGTTCAGAGCCATCTTAAATGGTTTACAGCTTTAGGTAGCATTGCTGATAAATATATAATACTTCTTGAATTTGGTTTGTGCCTGACATTTAAGACTAAGAAATATTTGCTTCATCTAATGTGATGAGTTTTAGGGTATCATTTCCTTTGGCCTTAAGGGACATCTGGCACGTCTTCATTCGTCTAGACTGAATATTAAAAAATTAAAGTAATTGTTCAACTGACTACACAAAAGTCCATCAAAAGCCAATCAAAATTGTAAAGAAAGTGGCCAATCTTAATCAAAAAGTGTAGTATAGCAAGAAATGCGGATAAAACCTAATCTATTTTAACGTTTTCATTCAATTTTTTATTTATATTTTGTTCTAAATTTGCATGCTTTTCTAGGGAGGAAGGGGAAGGTAGATGGGTAGTTGTGCAGCTTTTTTCTCATCTAATCAGTCATCATCTTTTTTTCTAATTTTACAGCTAGGTTTTGAAGCAGAGAGAGGCATTGGTAACACTGGAGATATTGCTCTAGATGAAATCAGATTAAAACCAGGGAGTTGCAATCAATTTAAAGTCTACACCCAGCCCCCAACGACTATCAAAACTACTCCTTTAGTCGCACAAGGTACGTAGTCTGTTACGATAGAAAAGTTTTGATATGCTACAGCTCAAATTTGTCGTTGCTTCACGTAACGGAAATCGTGTCAAACTCCGATTAAGATTAGATCTTGGGTAATCGCACCAATATGTGTCGTATGAAAAATCGAACCTTGATTAACGGTAATGAGTGTGAGATCATAGCATCAGGAAATGTCACAGTGGCAGTTGTCTTCTTACTAGGATTGATGATAGGAGTGATGTCCGTTAATTGATGTCAGTCCTTTTTCTTCCATAGAGTACTGTAACTTTGACAGTGGTTCGCTGTGCGACTTAACTCAAGCGACTGGAGACCAGTTTGACTGGACCCTCCATAAAGGTCCTACAAGTACCGGTGGGACTGGACCAGGCACAGATATGTCTGGAAAAGGTCAGCTATATTATTATACTATTTTTATGGGCTTCCTCCTGATAGAGATTCGGCAAGCCAGAGGGGTAGTAAAATAGTGCTTTGAATCTCTTCATTCGTTAATTCTGCGGCATTCTCAGATCCCCGCTGCAGGATCTATCAGATTCGTAGATTATTGGCCGATTTTGTAACAAAACTTAGTCATAACTTGGTCGGTAGTCGGCCCCTGCTGACCTTTGTTTTCACACAGGTTATTACGTTTACATCGAGACATCCACGCCTCGTAGAAAAGGCGACAGAGCTGTCCTGCTGTCTCCCCGGCTGAAGGGACCTTATTGTCTCCGTATGCATTACCACATGCTGGGTGTTAACATTGGATCCCTGAGGGTTTACAAAAATTCAGCATCGGGTAACAGTGTTGTGTTTTCCGTCGACGGTAATAGAGGAGATCAGTGGTACTCGGTGGAATACTCCTTAACAGGTCCCGAGCAGTTTCAGGTAATGACGAGTAAGAGTACGATCTTTTCCCGAGTCATGATAACTTTACAAGGATCCTTTCTTCGTTGAAGGATTAAAGCCATCGAGCGCCTTTTGATTTATTGGTGCTTCACTAAGCACCAAAGTGTAAAGTGGGTCATTAACGAATTGTTTTCGTTTTGCATCTGTGTGGTCGAGAGGGTGACACAAATTTCAATACCAGTAACATACAGCAAGACCGATACAATCCTGGGTTCCTTCGACATTCAAATGAAAGCATCTTCATTAACACCGAAACGCAATCTCGATTTGATTGGGCTCTTGCCACGTCCTGTGAGCTATTAGTTTGAAAATATGACAACCTATGGCAAGCCAATTGTAGCAATATTCAATACTAAAATTCAATTTCAATTCAATGAGATTCAAGTTCAATTCAATGAAATTCAATTTCAATTCAATTTCAATTCAATGAAATTCAATTTCAATTCAATGAGATTCAAGTTCAATTCAATGAAATTCAAGTTCAATTCAATGAAAATTCAATGAAAATTCAAGTTCAATTCAGTGAAATTCAATGAAAATTCAATGAAAATTCAATGAAAATTCAATGAAAATTCAATGAAAATTCAATGAAATTCAAGTTCAATTCAATGAAATTCAAGTTCAATTCAGTGAAAATTCAATTTCAATTCAATTTCAATTCAATGAATTTCAAGTTCAATTCAATGAAAATTCAAGTTCATTTCAATGAAAATTCAATTTCAATTCAATGAAAAAAACAAACATTCAGAATTGCTTCCGGTTAGTAACCGGAAATGATAACTAGCATACGGGAACTTTAAGGCTTTATGTTTTCGCGCGGTAAATTTAACTAGCATAATGGCGGACGTAGAGCCAGAATTTGACGTGGAAAAAGACTTACCTGAATTTTTATCGTCAGTGCTCGATAGAACAGAGCAATGTATACATTATAGTGAAACGGATATCAGTGACGTGCAAGCACAATCTGTAGTTCTCGATCGAACCGTTAGTCTTTTGAGTTCTATTGCCTTAACTGACATTGAGCAAGATCGGATCGAGTGGGAATCTCTAGCTACTGCGTTTGCAGAAGTACTACGGGCTATTGAAAATCATCTCAAAACTCTAGCAGTAAAACCTTCATCAATTTCTCGACATAAATGTAAAATTCTCAGAACGGGAAATCCTGGGAGACCACAGTTCCTTATATCTCCTGACACGTTAGAAGATCTTCTCGGACTTGGATTTTCATTGGAAAAAATTTCTTTGTTGTTTGGTGTGTCTCGTTGGACAATTTATCGTAGAGTACAATCATATGGCTTGCAAAGCACGGCGAATTTTAGTTTGTTGCCGGATACAGAATTGGATGAATTACTTTTAGAGTATATTGCTCGTCATGGATTAACAACCGGGCGAACATATTTAGCCGGGTACCTTAAGTCACTTGGACTGAGGATTCAAAGAAGAAGAATTCGCGAGTGTTTAGCAAGGGTGGATCCAGCGAATACTGCCTTGAGGTGGGGAATGGTTATTTCTCGTAGGCAATACTCCGTGCCATGGCCAAATTCTCTGTGGCATTTAGATGGTCATCATTCTCTCATTCGCTGGGCTTTGTAATCCACGGATGCATGGATGGTTTCTCTAGAAGAGTTGTGTTTCTTAGATGTAGTAATAATAATCTTTCACAAACTGTTCTGGAACTCTTTCTGAAAGCAATTGAAAAAGATGGGTTGTGGCCATCACGTATTCGTGTGGATTATGGTGTGGAAAATGTATTAGTTTGTGATGCTATGGTGGAAGCAAGAGGTGAAGGTAGAGGGAGTTTCATTGCCGGTCCCTCCACAAGAAATCAGAGAATTGAAAGACTCTGGAGGGACGTCTTCAGGTGTGTGTGTCATCTTTTCTACTACGTGTTTTACGCAATGGAGGATACAGGCCTGCTTAACGTTGACAATGCAACGGATATGTTTGCGCTACATTTGACATTCCTCCCAAGAATAAACCTTGCGCTTCACGAATATGTGGAGGCCTTCAACCATCACAAGGTAAGGACAGCAAACCATTGGTCCCCATATCAGATGTGGGTCAATGGCAATTAGATGAGGATCCTGATGACCTGGAGTTCTATGGTGTTGACCCAGATGGGCCATCTCCATTTGAAGATAGCAACAACAATGTTGTTGTTCCTCCAGTGACATTACCAGTTGAACATCAGTCAGTTCAAGCCAAAGTTCTTGAGCAGATCGATCCATTCATGTCATCGATGCAAATGGGCATAGATATCTACACTAACATTCACCAGATAGTAAAGGAGAGCGTTGAAAACTGTTAATAACACTATACCTTTTTGGTAAATCATGTGGCCATCTTCAGTTGCTGCGTGGGATGTGCAGACAGTAAAGTTAACAATTGAGTGTCAATATTAATCAAATGCAAAATGAACATGCAACAGGATTTGATATGGTTACCTAATTGTCAAAGAAATTCAGTATTCAACACCAGTATAAAAGATGACTTAAACTTCAACTTTATTCAGGTACCTTAAAACAGAAACTCTTTTACTTATTTAAGCAGCTGTCTATTTTTGATAGCACAGGTATGATCCTCACATTTCAACAGATACAATGCTACAATCAAGCAGTGAAAGTTCTTGTGTCTAGCAACAAATTAAAAAAGTATTTTTGTTGAAGATTTTCTTCAATTTTTAAGTCTTTGCTAAAAGACACAGACAGCTAATTCACAAATAAAACACAACTTATGTCCTCCCCCATTTTCTAGAAACCATTGCACAACTTAGTAATCAATTTTTTTACTGAGTACTTCATTCTTTCCCATGAATTGTTATGAGTGCAATGACTGAATGAGCATTGGCTCCTGAAAATACTTTTAGCACAGACTGAAACACTTCACAATTCTTAAGATAAAACCCCATTTTAAATCAACTGTTGAATTGTTATTTGTGACAAATCCTTGTGCAGCACAATTATAAGGTACCACTAAACATTACCTTTTTATAATGCAAGTGGTCCAAAGAAAGCAATTTTTGCAACTCAACATGTTTTAATATACATTTAAAATATAAATTTAAACATCTTACACAATTTCAGCTGGAAATACAACAATTAAGGCCCAGTCTTTAGAGTCCATTGTTGAAATGATACCCAAGATATTGGCCAAGCCCAGCAAAACATAACACCTTTAAATGTAGCACCCCTTTGCCCACCATCTCAACTATGTGCCATATGGTCAAAACATCTGGAAGTGATGTTTCATCACTTGTTTCACTTGTAAACATTTACCAAAACGATGAGCTAGAAATCATTGTATTCACAACTTAATAGAATCTAAATTTACAGATTTCCAAAAAATGCATTTGCAAAGGCTAAATCATAAAGATTGAAGAGTTGTTCCTCACTTGGCAGCAATACATCCTTTGCACGTCTTGGTAAATACAATATATTTGCACAAGTGTTTGCAGTAGGTAGAAATGGGCATTCTGTGTGAGAGTTTGTGCCATGGCTTGCTGCCTCAACAAATTCTATACAAGGTGCAACACCAAACCCAAGTGGGGGCTCTTCATCAGTACCAGTGACAAACTGAAGTATATGTCCCAGGGTGATTGACCCCCTTTGCCCACTTGCTGCTAGCCTGGTGTATTTAGAAAACAAATCATAAATTTCTGATTCGAAACGGTGTACATTGCTACCCCCTTCAGAGAAATTTGGTGGGAGGAGGACAATCAGCTTTCTTCTTGACAAGGCTGAACTTTCTGAAGGTCTGAAAAGGTGAAGGAAGTTAGGTATACCATTTCCTATTTGATAAAGCCCCAGGGTTTTAAAGCCAAAGCGAAGCTTTGAGATACAAGGATTTGATGGCTCTCCAGAAGAAAAAAGGGCCTGGAGATGATCTTCTTTTAAAAATCTAGGGATACTGCCATTCTGCAAAGTGCTAAGGACCATTATTAACCCAATGGTTGAATAGTCATTAGAAAGATGGTCTTTGAGGCCATTGTCAAAGTACTTAGCTTTGATCTCTCGTAAACACAGGCGAAAGAACTCTTTCCGTGGACCACCATAATCCTCAGCACTCTCACCATAAAATCCAACTGCAAGTGTTAGTCTGGGGTCCTTTAAAAATTGCACTTCTTCCATAGCTGATCTCAAAACATCTTGTCGATTGATTAAGATGAAGTTGGTTTCACCTTCCAGATTTACAGTTACATCTTGCACATCCAGTGGTCTCCCAGTCACAATCAGACTTTGTGCATAGTGCAAAATTTCAGCAGGATTTTCAATACCATTAGATTTACAGTAATTTACACAATCCTTGGCCAGAAGATCCACAGACTGATTTTCAGTGTAATCAGGTTCTGTCTTCTCCCTTTTTGACTCAATTCCTGTACTGCTCTCTTCAAAGGTGGATACTGATTGCATTCCTGTTTGTTTCTGTTGTTCAGGAGTTTGTTGACTAAGCATTTCTGCACAAAAAAATATATGTATAAGAATGAAAAGAACTGACTTTTTTGGTTCTGTAAATGTTTAACGACACTTTCCACTGTGAGAAAAACAAATAACCAGCAGAATTTTTACTACAATTAAAAAGTTGATTAAGATGTGAAGAAAGTTTTGATGTAAATAACTAACTAACTTTATTTAACAAGGGTAAAACACATTACAGTCATAGGCTGACAAACCTGTGGCCCTCCCTAGATTATGTCAAAATTAGGTTGTTGCCATGGACAAATGGTCACAATGAGGCCAAGGAAAAACAAGTTACAATAAATTACTCTTAATAACAACCCAGTTTTAAAACTTTGCCTTAAAAATTTTAAAAACACAACAAAATTTACCTGGCAAATCATCATCTTCGATTAAGCTATTCCCATCGTCATCACATATTATACAGTTCAGTTCACTTTTCATTTTAATGTAAATGGCTCCTTGCCCGCAGAGCAATTTCACTTGTTTGTACGTGTATTCTTCACAACTAACAGGTGTGCTTAACTTTCGCCGGTTTGCTCGAAGAAACACAAAATCTCTGTTGCCAACTAACGGATATTTAGTCTGATCGCATCACCAATTTTGGATCGGATGTCGTCCTCTCCATCTGTATTAACTAAATTAACAAATCCTCTTAACAAAATATTATCGTGGTTAATTGACAAACTTTCTTCTTCGTCGTCATCCCCCACGTGCATAAGAGCAAATTCAAACGGTTTAGATTGTTCTGGAGTTGTTTTTTGTTTCTTTCCTCTGTTACTGGTAGGAACGGACGGTGATGCTGATCGAAGTCGCTCCCGTTGGCTCAAGCGAGAACACAATCCTGTACTTCGACTTCTTTGCAACATGGATCGAGCTCGCTCGACGGCACTAGCAACATTGTTAGTTAAACTTAAGTTATTTTCAGACACGACTTGAGTGACTGAGTCCGGAACTTTCGTATTTGAGCTTGAACTAGAGCTTGCTAACACTTGAGACACGAGTCTTGAGCACTCGCCCAACGAATCAGCAAGGTTTCGAAGATGTTCCTCCATTTTGTTGGTTAAAAAATGGCGGGAAAAGCGTTTGGAAGCGGATTCCCGTATGTTTGATCCAAGATGCTTTGCGCATAGTCTACACTGAATTGAAATTGAATTGAAATTGAATTTCCATTGAATTGAACTTGAATTTCATTGAATTGAACTTGAATTTCACTGAATTGAACTTGAATTTTCATTGAATTTTCATTGAATTTTCATTGAATTTCCATTGAATTTCCATTGAATTGAAATTGAATTGAAATTGAATTGAAATTGAATTGAACTTGAATTTCATTGAATTGAACTTGAATCTCATTGAATTGAAATTGAATTGAAATTGAATTTCATTGAATTGAAATTGAATTTCATTGAATTGAACTTGAATTTCATTGAATTGAACTTGAATCTCATTGAATTGAAATTGAATTTCATTGAATTGAAATAGAATTTTAGTATTGAATATTGCTACAATTGGCTTGCCATAATGACACGGGTGTGATCGCTTTCTTCCATGCACTTCTTGGCGATTCCAAAGACTTTGACTATTCTTGAAAACAGAACAAAGTGACCTGAGGTTTAAAAAGAGCGCTTCCTACTTTATTGAGAGACGACATTGACTAGTGGGCATCAGGACACCGAAAATACGATTTTTAAAGGTAAATTTGTAGTGTTTACAAGATGTTATGTGGACTCAAAGCAAACCACGATGGCAAAGCAAATTGTTTAACGCGCAGAACTATAGCTCGGTTCGTGCGTTTTAAAACTCTGGAAATTTGCGTTTTCTGAGAAGAGAAAGTTTCCAATTGGGATTCAACGCCGCACCGATCACAAATTTTGTGCGGAAGTCGAGTTATAGTGCCGTAAGAGAAAATTAGTACATTCTACCATTTGCGAAATTATAGCCATAGATATAAGTTCATTTTTGTAATCGACTTCTTCCTCGGTGTTGCTGTCCTGACTGCCTCGATAGCTATAGCTATAGCTAGAGATATAGGTTCATTTTTGTAATCGACTTCTTCCTCGGTGTTCCAAATAAGGTTCCAAATATTGTAGTGTTGCAAACGCTTTCGTTTGCCTGTTTATCATTTCCGTGCTTTGGATGTATAACAAAACGCTTATGTTTGCTTGCAAGGTAAACAGTTAGATTTGGTTCCCTCGATTTTCATAGTTTCGCGTAATTTCGTCTCGAAAAACAGTGAGACTCTTTGGAGAACAAAGCTACTCTTACCCTCGCGAGCAGACATTGAATGTATGATACAATGTGCACAATCGATTTTAAATTCTTGACGATGGCGCGTGATCAGTGTCAAATTACCATGAAACCTTTCGTTATGTCTTAGTTTTGAAACCTATCTTTGGTCAACAAAAAACAGAAAATAGGGCTCTTTATAATTATTTACATCTCGTTAAGTGACAATGCATGCTATTGTATTCGCCTCCTTCTTGAAACAACGCAGACAAGGTTCATGTTGATTATCTCAACATCCAATCTCATGTCATAAATTTTTTTCGATGAAGCTTTTTATGCGATTCTTCACCAAACGCCTTAGGTTTAGCTTCTCATGCGATCGATATTTGTAACAAATTATAATCCGTCAAGTTCTTCTCCGATTAAGTTTTCTGTGCAAAAACATGTGAGTTAGATGCACCAATATTCCTAGGAGGTCAAATCACGTGTGTTGGGAAGACGGTGCTATAGAAACCCTCCCATGATGCGTCGAAAGGAGACAATAGAGAGGTTCTCAATGCCATAAAACAGCCAAACAATTTAGCCGTCAGGCGTAAAAATGGACAGATTTGAACCGATAGTCGTATAAAAAAAGTTATACGACCTAAGGGGTACGTTATTAAGAGGTCAAATCACGTGTGTTAGGAAGACGGTGTTATAGAAACCCTCCCACGATGCGTCGAAAGGAGCCGCAGGCGTAAAAATGGACAGATTTGAACCAATAGTCCTATAAAAATAGTTATAAGCCTAAACTGTCATATATCGTCCCACATTTGTCACACCACTTGAGACTTCTTTGGGCTGCAATGTAATAGTCACTCCATAACCATAAATTTATTTTTCGTTTCAAAATGGATCCAAATGTGCTGCGTGAATATGCTAAACGTCCTCTGGAGATGAGCAACAAATCAAAGCTCTACAACAACATCAGCACTTACCTCCTCTTGGTTTTTCAAAAAAGTGTCATGGGGAATACCTGAAATAATTTCTTAATTAAATGATCAAGATTAAAGTTCATCATCTGACTGCAATAGAAAAGACAGCATTATGGCTTCTGATATTCGAAAAAGTTCAATTCGAGAGCAGAACTGCTGGAACTGCTGGAGAAGATAGATTTTTGTCAATGTTGAGCGTTTGTGAATTTTGAAGTTGCTTTAGTTGCAAAAGAGAGGTTTCTAGAAAAGAAATTGCCCCACAGAGTGGAAAATTTGCCAGTTCATTGAAAAGGAAGGCCTAGTTAAATGCCCCACTTTGCCCGGGGTGTTTACTTTGGAGAGCAGGGGTGGGGCTATGGTGAGAGCAGTATTATTTGTTTGATTGTTGATCGACTGTGTTCCTCCACACGTTGATGAAATGTCGGTTCGTGAAGCCGACACAGGGCAAGCACGCGCGCTATGTTATAACAGTCACTATTCTAAAGTTATTCAAAGAATAGACTTGTTTTGAAAAACCTTCTTAATTAAAGGATGTAAGTTTCGGAAAAAAATAAGTAATATTTACCTTGATAACCTGTCATACGCGACCGCTGTCCTATAAAAAAATACCTGACACTTACCTTGTACATCGTGCTAGTCAAACAACGGAATTTTCTTGTATCTTACACGCTTGACTCGTTCGCAACCATCGACATCTGTTCTCGCGCTCGTGCGTGGGATATTTAAT
Source organism: Pocillopora verrucosa (assembly GCF_036669915.1). Classification (NCBI taxonomy): domain Eukaryota; kingdom Metazoa; phylum Cnidaria; class Anthozoa; order Scleractinia; family Pocilloporidae; genus Pocillopora; species Pocillopora verrucosa. The sequence goes on along the minus strand of NC_089314.1, from coordinate 27,981,637 downwards.
CAGATTTTCTTGGTTTTGATCGTCACTGAATGTTTGGACGGGTACTAATCGACCAGCAGGTCGGATGCGGGCCGACAAAAATGAAAAGTTGTCTGAAAAAAATGAAAAGTTGTCTGAATAGCTTAGTTCTCTTAGCTTGAGGGTCTCGATAGGGTGATGGCAGTTACGGCTGACGGTTAAAATTCTGGCCATTTTACGGCTAAAGTTGATATCATTCCATTATTGTCAACATAATTTTTTTTCAACGGCTAACTTTTTTTATACGACTATCGGTTCAAATCTGTCAATTTTTTCGCGTAACGGCTAAATTTTTTGGCTGTTTTATGGCATTGAGAACCTCTCTCTTGTCTCCTTTCGAAAGACCAAATCAGCGGAACGGTACAACCTGTTATTAACAGAACCGGCCAACGGGTTACTAGCACGCACTTTCTAAGTTGAATCGAGTTGTTCTCAATTCAAATGAAAGCATTTAGCAAGAAACAGGTTCATGAAGATTAAGTTTGAATAAACCTGCCTCAATTAGGGCAGAATCTCTGATGTAGGTTAAAAAACCAATTCCACAAGCAGTTTACGTTTAATTGAAAGACAGGTGAGTCGTAAATTGTTTCGTGAATATGCACTACTATTTACCTCCGCTTCGATAAAAATTCAACAGACTACAAGAAATGGCAATGACATATTTCAAAGCAGATTTGATCAGTATTCAAGTTTGTGCCGTCTCAAAAGAAAAAAAAGTTTGTTTTGACGGCATTGAGTAGTAATTAATTCAACCGTTTCCAACCTTTTTTTAGTACAATTTACCACAACGGAAATATCCATTGTTTTTCGTTCAGCGTCGGTCAAAATTTGCCTGAAAAGGGCAGTGACATATTTCAAGGTTGAACAGGCATATTGAAAACGCAAACCCCACCAAGCAATGGAATGGAAAAGGATCTACTCCTTGCCTTTTGTTGTCGCAATAGAAACAAAACTTTGGGAATTTCAAAATAAACTTGACATTCACATTCACCCTGATGCAATATTTGTAAAACGGAATTCGAATCCCTCGAAGAGTTACTTTTCTTTTGTAAGTCAACAAAGGTCGCTAGCAAGCATTTTTCTTTTGGAAAAACAAACAAAATGTTTCTGTAAAAATCCATACTTAGTTAGCTATCTAGTAAAGCAATAATCCTCGAAGATGAGGTCTAATTCAATCAGTTGCAGAAAAAAAGCCAAAAAAAATTACTTCGACGGAATTCGAACCCATGCCTCCTAGATTCTCGATGGGCGCTACTGCCAACTGAGCGACGATATCGCGTGATGAGAGCAAGTTTAGAAATTTTATCGACTATCTTATTTGATGGGTTTAACGAAGGTGAAGACAATGTTATCTTAAGTTATTTGATGCTCATGGCAAAATTCTTTATTTTGAAATACAAATTGAATGACTAAGATCCATCATTAAACATATTCTCTGTGAAAGTAAAATCAATCTACGACACAAAATGACGAATAGCATCAAAACAAAAAGAAAAGATTACTAAGGAACCAGCTATTTTAATCGCCTAGGTGGTTTGGAAGATTTTTTTTTTTTGGGGGGGGGGGAGGGGGGGAGGGGGGAGGAATCACGTGGTTTCAAGGGGAGCGGTAGGTGGTGGACCAGTCGTCGCCAACAGAGTATAACAGGGGGTATGAAGAAAATTGGCTGCCCATTAACTGCAAACGAGGGGAATCATGCGACCAATAAAGAGACCTATGTCAGAACGAAATTAAAAACAAATTTTCAACTTTGTGCGCGGTTAGTTTTTTTCCTTTTTTTTTGGCTATGACGTTGTTTCTCGAACCCATGGTATCCGTAGTGATTCTTTTAGTTTATTATTACTATTATCATTATTATTATTATTATTATTATTATTATCCTTAATTTTTTATCATCATTGTATTCAATATATTACCTGTAGTATTGTGATCATCTTGGTGTAGCTATGTGTTACTGTATGGCACCATTTATTCTGCTATGCTTTTGTAAATTGTAAAATATCTATTTTTGTTATGTTCTATTAACCCTTTAAGTCCGATGACCAAGACATATTTTTTTCCTTACAATACAAATACAATCTCAAGCAGACAAGCGATTCGAATAAATGGAAAAATCAATTAAAGTATTATTGATTGATCCAGTACCAAATTCTCTGAGGTAACATCATAAGATTTGTATAGTAGATAGTAAGGAGAATTACTAAAGATATCTTGATAGTGAAAGAGTGAAGTGTCTGTCCAACAGTTACTGAACGCTACCATTGAAATGATATTTCTATATCTGTACGGGAGAAGCCCACTAAAAAACTATTTAAAAGAGAAATTTTCATGTATTAGTTTTCTTAGTATTAATTGATGTCTTCCTTTGACCATGTACTATTTGTGTATCTGTTGTTTGTAATGGAGATAGGACTGAGTGGAGTCCAATTCGGTCTGTTATCATACGAGTGATAACAAGATTGGACGACCGCGCGCAGCGGGAACACGATTTGTTTATCACTAGTATGATTACAGACCGAATTGGACGACACGAAGTCTTATTACCGATTAATCAGAAAAATTACAACTTCCAAAAAGGTAGAATAGCTAAGTTATGAGAGAAAGGGAAAATTTACATCACAGCACTGACAAGGGAGACGTAAATTGTTAAATACCGCTCTGAAATTGACGGTAATCAAAATGAATGTGATTGAAGAAATGTAAAATGGTTTCTGTGTTTACATAGCCTGATGTAAACACGCGGGAGGTTGGGAGAACACGAGATAAGCGTGGGAAACCACGACGCGAAGCAGAGTGGTTTCCAGCTTATCGAGTGTTCTCCCAACCTCCTGCGTGTTTACATCAGGCTATGTAAACACGGAAACCATTTTACATTTCTTTTATAAAATAACTAATGAAAGAGAAACGAAAACCGTGTTTACATACGCTCATGTAAAATGGTTTTATGGCCAATCAGAGCGCGCGTACCATTTGAATTATTTTATAATGGTTGATTTAAACTACAACTGAATGTGATTGGCTTATTGAACTTTCCGATAACAACTTGGTAAGTGAATAAGTGGAAAATAGGGGTTTTTTAGACCAATCACAATCGAGGAAATTGTAATCGTTATGATTAAAAGTGTGATTCCTTTTTCACCCTCATATTTATATCGCCGTTGTTTATTGTATAAAAAAAATGTAACTTAATGTGAAGGGGATCTAATTGGCTCTTGATTATGCCCTTCTCCATTTTTTCTCTCGTTTACAATTATTCAAAGGTTGTAATTGTTCAAATGGAGGAAGTAACAAAAAGAAGGGGAAAAGGGTAAATTGACAATGAAAATCCCTAAATACGAAGAAAGAGAAGCTTAGGGAACTAATGGTAAACTGTTTGTACCTTAATCATATTTTAAAGGCCACTTTCTTTCAGAAATTCTGAGACGGTGACACTGAACAGCGTCCTCCACCAAACTTCACTATTGTTATGGGCATTTCTCGAAGATATAAACTCTTCCAACTTGTTGTCCTGCTAATAGGAGTGCTCCTGCTGTTTATAAACCTGAATCCTTCGGTAGAACCTGTTATGCCCGATCCACCGGATCCACCGGATCTCCTTCCTTTCCGTATCAATGTCCGAGAGATTCAAGGTAAAATAGTCTGGCCAATTTCTAAAGTCACGGTCGGGCTTCCTATTAGTCAAATCCAAGACCTAGGGGAAAAGAAGCTTAGAGTTCTCCTTGTGATAATTGTGTCGACAGCGCCTTTGCGCTGGGAACGAAGGAACGCCATACGACAGACTTGGTGGAAGTACTGCAGTGTGAAAGAGGTTAGTTCTGTTCCTCATGGTTCGGGTCAGATAAATTATGCCGGAATAACTTTTGATTTATTGTTATAGTCAGGGTTCCGAGCCTAATGCTGGCATGATGACTAAAATTCTTAAAAAATTCGCTTGATGTTACAGTTAAACAAGAGAAAAATATCTATAGACTGAGTTCTGTAAGCAGTGAGGCTGTTTTTCTTGCTTTCTCTTTTGGAATTTGATTTGGAAAAAATGTTGTGTTCTGAACCTCACCCCTGTTGGTGGTAGGAATGGGGGTACGAAGGGGAAGAAATTGAGGGGCTCTTAAAAGCTATCATCTTGAATTATCAATGAGCATAATGAAAAATTTTGAGTATTGTTTTCGCGTGAAACAGTATTCAAGGATGACGCCCAAAGGTACAATGCCGAAATTTCCGAGCATAATTAATCTGACCTGATGGTTACGTTACTTGACGTTTCTTAGCTTCGAAAAAAATTGTCCATAATTTTTCGGGTTACGTTATGTTTCAGCAATCTTTGCTTATTATAAAGCACTATAGCCTTCTAATGAGTTAGTATCTTAGACTCGCTCTCGAGCGCACTGGTTCAAGATATGCGCCTGGTCAGTTGTCAGCCCAAAAATTAACATACCCACAATGCCTTTCTTTAACTTATGTGCAGCATTGAACTCTGCGACGAAGATCAAAATTTTATTTCATTTTCGTAGTTTTGTTGCCAATTTTTGTTCTTTTAACCATTTCTTTAGTTTTCCCACATTTCCACACCTTTGAATTTTCGTGATGGAGTTCAATCTTCAAAATACATCCTTCCTTCACCAAGTATTAGAAAGTTAATTGCAGATAAGGCCTGGACCTACAGCCTCCTTCTATGTCCAATCATTTTCTCCTGGCCATACAATACTAAAGATTATAACTGCCTGCGCAGGTAGCTTGCCACTTTTTTACAGACGGACAAGTCGTCAACAAGAAGATCCAGAAAAATCTCTTAAACGAAACATCCCGTTACGGAGACATTGAGTTCCAACCGCTTCTGGGAGGGATAGAGTTTGGAATTCGCTTCTTGTATCACGCCAAATGGGCCGCGGCTAATTACGACTTTCAATATTTTCTTCGCACGGACGATGACTACTTTGTGTGTCTTAAGAAGCTTTTGAATGAGTTACCTTGGCGCCCTAAGCATAATCTCTGTTGGGGAAATTTTCACTGTGAAGTAAACATGACATGGATTGACGAGTCATGGATGATGTTTTCGCGAGACATCATTGACAAATTCTTGAATCAAGATGCACGTACCATGTTGTGTCATCCGCACGCTGACCAGCAGATCGGCATGTGGCTCAACAATATATCAGGTCGGTTACTTTTCCATGACGTTCGTCTCAATCACGTGAGGGAGTTTGACTGGCGGGCGAGAAACGTGTGTGTAACGTACATGGGAGTTCATCAAGCTTTTGCGTCGCGCATGCTACAACTGGCCAAGACGAGCGAGGACGGCGCTAAAACTGTGCCCCCCATCTCTAACTTTTCCTCGTATTGTGAATACGACACGTTTGACTATAGGAAGCTAAACGGCCAATATTTTTATGAACCAAAGCCTTGTGTTGAGAACGCAATATGGGTGAAAATCACCGATTATGGCTTGGAGAAGAGGGAAGAGTCAATTAATAGTTTAGTAGTCACGGACAGAACACTGTGACCCTAGGAAAACACAGCGTTTGCGCATGTCTGCGTCTGCGCACGTTGAAATGACTTAGTGCTGTGAATTTCAAGGTTTCAGAACCAAGTTGTCTTATACAAGTTGCAAAGAAAGTACAAACCAGTAAGTTATAGTGTTTTAACCCTTTAACTCCCAAAATATCATTAGTAATTCTCTTAACTGTCTGGCATACAATTCTTACGATGTCAATTTGGAGAATTTGGTATTGGATCAACTAATAATTCCATAATTGATATTTTACTTCATTCTCATCACTTCTATGCTTGACATTGTATTGATATTTTAAGGAGAAATTCTCTCTTGGTCACTCATGGGAAGTAAAGGGTTAAAAGTATATGATCTGTTTTGGTAAAGGTCAAAACAGAAAGGTAAATTAACAGTGTACCCGTACTAGAAAAAGGCTTGTGTTTAAAAATTCTTGAGTTTTCTTTTTCAGCTACTTTTGTTTCCTTTTACAATTTATATGAACATTTTAATTTCCTACGCTCATTTTTTTAAGACAGCGATTGTTTGTTATGTTTTTGTTTGACATTTTGCGTGTTGTTCAACTGCATGGGATACCATGGTGACAGACTTCATGTGATCCATTGGAGATGAATTTTTTATGTCTGAATTAATTAATTGTGAAGTTTAAGCCACAAAGTTTCACCAGGTAATGTGCTCTTGGTTTCACTTAACATGTTATACCGTTAAAATTTTAATAGGAATGCGATTTGAAATGTAAAGTGTAAGCATCTGACCAGGGACTGAGACTGGTCATTATTCATCGGGGGGGGGGGGGGGGGGGGCAGAGGATTTTGGTTGTGTCATAATAAAATTTTCGTGCAATTTTTTACCTTGTAGACTCCGAATCTCTTGTCCTTTTTGGCGGCTAATAACCATTTAACCCAATGAAGGGAGAACCCAGCCTCCCCTTCCCCCCTCCCGCTCCCTGCCCCCAGCGCGCGCCATTTCCCCCTCTCAGTCCCTAACAGGATGCATATTCAAGAAAAATGAAAAATATAAAAGATTTCACCCTTTAACTCTTAAGATCTGATTGTTCACTTTTGTCTCTATCTGCAACACATTTCTTTGTAAATTAGTGACGAGAATTTGGAGTTAGATGAATATGACAATAACAATATAACAACCATTGTCCCTGATAACTTCGAGTATTCTCATTACCTGTTTACTGGATAATGTATTGATATTGTTGGGAGACTCAACATGTCAACCACTACTGGGAGTCACAGGGTTAAAGGCATCATTACAAAAAGAATCTAATAGGATTCTGAATTTTTTAAAGCCACTGCATTTTATCAGTGGTTACAAGAGATCTTAAGGAGATTTCCCCTTTTGATCTCCTGGATGGTTATATCAAAAGTTTCTTTGACGAACGAAATAAGTAAGCGGTAGTTGCAGAGAAAGACAAACATCAGTGAGATGACAGCGATATTACAAAGGAGAGAGATTAGTTTGATGGTGGAGATAGATAATTTTTTTCCTTCGACTTTTTTCTCTGTGAATACAGTTAAGAGTACCTTAGAGGATAAGCGGGTTTGATGGCATGTTACAAGTTTCATTTCTTGACAAGGTGACGTGACATCGTTGGGACCCCTCCTTTGCTTATTGGGCCAAAAAATTGACCCCTTCAAGAGCAATTCATATGCTTATAAAACGTTTAAAACGGTTCCTAGAATTATTTTTATTTCAGATTACGATTGAGTGTTTTTTAGGAGGATAATCCCCACCTTCTCTAAGTCACTTCCACGGTGCGCATTCAAAAAAAAAAGAACGGTGTACACAAACTGCTTTGACTATTATCTGAAAATTGAAGGAACTCCTTCAATCGGTGGGTAGTTAAAACAAATCTTTCCCGGATTATGTTACAGACGTTTTCTAAAGACATGGTATGTAGCTTTCACCGCCCCTTGAGATCAGCTAACGGAAGTGCGTATCTTAAAGTAATGCGACCCTCTCAAATGAAAAGGTCGCCCAACATGATGTCCGCTTAGTTTAGCCAGCATTATAAAATCTCACGTCCACCTGGATATTTTCTTTTCGATCGCTGTTCGAAATGGACCTCAGTGGTAATTTTCAAGTTCAAATCCTCACTTTTGGAGGGCTTCTATTTGTTTTATCTATTTTGACCGCGAGTACCGGAGGAAATGTGCTCATACTACCAGGTAAGGGAGTCATTTCTATGTAAACAGCGCAGCGTAATTTTTTTTTCTGAAGACAGACTGCAAAAGCCGGGAGTGCTTCTGGAAACTCGTGATGGGGTACGCTACATGCCGCGAGTCTAGAAACCCGTTAGCTACCTCGAACGAAATAGGTTCTTTTCGCAAAAACAATGTAATTCGCTTACTTAAAGAAAATGAAAATGGCATCTGCGAAACAATATATCCCATTACAGACTGCAATGCTGAGGAATTTTCAAAGCTTCTTAGATTAAGAGCCGAGAGGTTAAAATCTAAGCTCATATATAAACCGAGAGTGTGCAAAAACCATACTTTTCATGCTGCGCTTATTCATAAAGCTTATGTTTGAGGAGTTAACAGTGGGAATACGGAAAATGTTATTCCTATTTCTTTTACCCCAAGAGAATTCCAATTGCTTATTGTAGTCTATAATTGGATGACAAAGAAATTGACCCGAAAGATCACGATATCTCAAATCCAACAAAAATCACAAAACTGCGACGTGGAACTGCAAACTGCTATTTCCGTAAAACTACTCAAAAAATCAGGAGATTTCTCGTACAATCGACGGATCCTTGTGCATGTTGAGACTTGGAACTAAATTATTCAAAATCAGCGCTAGAATTTATGAATCCTCAAAGGAAGGCCGCAAATAATCTCCAACAAAGTTGCAAAGTTTTTCTTTCACTCGACTCCGACAATTGATTCAATTTGGGCTTTCACTTCGCCATTCAATACTTGAAAAATTGGGCGTTTCTTTCCAAAATTTAAATGATGTCAGCAGCCTAACCTCGGCTTCGTTTCGTTATCCACCTTCATGCCTTTTGATACTTGAATGACCGCGTGCAAGGAAAAGGAAGTTACAATCAATCTTTTATAATTGTTTCAAAAACAGGATACAGGACATTCTTTGACCTTTGTTTATGTTGTTTTCCCTAGTACCCACCCCCCCTCAGAATGGCGGACCTGTGACTCAAGGTGAGAACCTAATCACTTGACGCAAACTAAGTCGGGTATCCCGTGTACTTAGCTATTAAATTTGGTGGAACACAGGTCACCCATGCTCAGTACACGAGCACATCTGTACTAAAAAACTTCAACTCAACAGAATTTGAATAAAGAACACGATGTCCTTTTTAGACTAATGGGTATGTAGAGGTAACTAAGAATATTGCTCACCGCGCTTTTAAGTCGATCTAAAACAGATTTACCAAGCGAGGTCAACTTTTTTTGGCTATCTTCCGGGAATTTACTGATAAGCAATCGTTTTTCCACACTCAATCCATGTATTTCTGATGTTGCGTAATAACAATGTAGTACAGTTATACTCGTATATCGAGCTTAGGCAACCAGTGTTTGAAAAATCTTTAGCAACTGCACAAACTTAGCGAGTCGTACTTGCTTTTTAAGAGCGGGTTTGTATAGAAATGTTGATGGAAAGTAGAGCGCGCGCGAGTTTTCTAAGTAAACTGAAAAAAAAAACATTGTCACCTTGATCTCTTTTGACATGATAAGTTATTCAGCGAACAGAAAAGAGAAAAAAAAGTACAAGGGAAATATAAATATTGCATAATGCATTTTCCTTTTTCTAGGTGACTTGAGACAAATTACTCCAGACAGCGATGAAGCTAAAATCAATGAAGGTATGACTACACAATCCAGGCCCATTCCTTTGTACCCCGTAAAAATGTTACAGCACTTCACTCTTTTAGTAGTTTAAACGGCTTATGGCTGCCTAATCAAGTTCAGGTACTACACTAATTTCATCGCCACGGGCGCTCTCTCCTCATGAAGTCATTACATCACTAGGTAAAGGTCTGTTAATAATCACATAACAACATTCCTCGTATCAGGCCAAGATAGTAACAGAATAACGATCCTAAACTCCAGCATAAAAAAAAAAAATTGCAGGTCATCCGGGTACGTGATGGTTTGTAAGAGTTCCGCAAAGACCTTGGAAAGTTTCTGTTACAAGGTCAATCATTAATTTGATAGGACTCAGCTCACTAATTAGTTGTTCAAATCATTCCTGCTCAAAAAACGCGTATTCTTGTCCTGCTTCGACTTTCACCACCGATT